>NC_139782.1:6388731-6451450 GCF_965231275.1 Zosterops lateralis | reverse complement strand
AAATTTCCTGTAAAAAGGGAGAGAATTGAATGGTAAAAAGGGAAATTGGGGTGATTTGGGTGTTTTTGTTGAGAAAATTCAATGGAATTTGGGGTGATTTGGGAGTTAATTTGATTTCCTGCAGAGGGGAAAGAATTGAGAGGGGGAAGAAAAGAAAACTGGGATCATTTGGGGGTTTTTGTTTCATTTTCTGCACAGGGAAAGAGAAAATGGAATGAGAAAGTGGAAACTGGGAAGATTTGGATGTTTTAATTTCATTTCCTGTAAAAAGGGAGAGAATTGAATTGGTAAAAAGGGAAATTGGGATGATTTTGGGGCTTTTATTTGATTTCCTGCAGAGGAAAAGTGGAATTTGGGATAATTTTGGTGTTTTAATTTGATTTCCTGTAAAAAGGGACAGAATTGAGTGGTAAAAAGGGAAATTGGGATGATTTGGAGGCTTTTAATAAATCTCTTTAAAATAATCTCTTTAATAATCCCTTTTAAATTGAAATAATCTCTTTTTTTCCCCCTCCACTCTCCTTCAGCCTTTTACTCTGTGTGAATTTTTTTTTATTATTCAGAATTAAATTATTTTTAATTGAATTTTAATTATTCAGAATTTAATTTTAATTATTCAGAATTTATTTTATTTTATTTTATTTTAATTTTAATTTTAATTATTCAGAAATAAAACTTAGATTTTTCCCAATCAACCCCCAAGGCTGGGAAAAACCCTGAACAGGAGAAACCCCAAAAAAAGGGGAATTTTGGCTGGAAAAAAAAATAATTCAGGAATATTTCCTTACCTCCACCACCTCAGGGAAGAGCTCACAGAAGACTTTATCTTTTAAATTAAATGCCAAGCTCTGTGCAGCCAGCTGCCTTTTCTGGGGAGAGAAAAAACAGATTTTTTTCATCAAAATTCAGTCAAAAATTCATCAAATTTTATCAAAATTCAATTAATTCATTTTAATTCCACCCCTCGTTACCATAAGAATGTTGCAAAGTGGGTCTTTAACTCTCAAAACATCAAAATTTTGAGGATTTTTCCCTAAAAATTGATGTTTTTAGGGAGAAATTTGGGTTAATTTTTTGATCCTGTTGGGATGAAGATTTTGTGATCAAGGCTGGGAACTCCAAACAGGTTTTACATTATTTATTTTTGATTTTAACACTTCAAACATGAAATTTGTGAGTTTCTACAACTGAAAATTGATGTTTGCAGAGTCCCAAAGGTTCCCAAGTGGTTTGTGACTCTCAAAACACCAAATTTTGGAGCGTTTTTCACTAAAATTGATGTTTTTAGGTGGAATTTTTGTTCATTTTTGATCCAGTGGGAAAGACTGGGAACCCCAAACAGGTTTTATCCCAAATTTCCCAAAGCTTCCCTAGTGGTTTGTAGCTCTTCAAATTGAACATTTTTCCCTAAAATCAATGTTTTTAGGTAGACTTCTTGTTAATTTTTGATCCTCTGGTAAAACTGTGAACCCCAGACATGTTTTATCCCAAATTCTCCCAAATCTTCCCAAGTGGATTTTAACACTTCAAACACCAAATTTTTGAGCATTTTTAACTAAATTTGATGGTTTTAGATAGAACTTTTGTTAATTTTTGATCTTGTGGGAAAACTCTGAACCCCAAGCAGATTTTACCCCTGAGATCTCCCAAATTCCCCAATTTTCCCAAATTCTCAGACCTTCCCAAGTGGATTTTAACACTTTGAACACCAAATCTGTGAGCGCCATTGACTACAATGGATGTTACAGACAGAAATATTGTTAATTTTTGACCCTCTGGTAAAACCATGAACCCCAAGCAGGTTTTACCCCTGAGATCTCGCAAATTCCTCAATTTTCCCCAATTCCCAGACCTTCCCAAGTCAATTTTAACACTTTGAACACCAAACCTGTGATCGCCATTGACATCTACCGATGGAAATATTGTGAATTTTTCATCCTGTGGTAAAACCATGAACCCCAAACAGTTTTTACCCCCAAATTTTCCCCCCCAGGCACTCACGGTGAACTCGGAGGTCTCGATGCTGCCCAGGGTGGGCCCTTTCTCCACCATGAAGCTGAGCAGCCCCGTGAGGATGGTGGACACCGACCACGCCGGGTTCCACGTGTCGGGGTGGAAATCCGTGATGGACAGACACAGCCTGGCCCAAAACACACCCAAAAATGGGTTAAATTATAAAAAATTGGTTAAATAATGGGTTAAGTAATAAAAAAATGGGTTTAATAATATGGGTTTAATGATATTTAACCCACAAAATGGGTTAAATGATAAAAAATGGGTTTAATGATGGGTTTAATACAAAAAAAATGGGTTTAATGATGGGTTTAATACCCAAAAATGGGTTAAATAATAAAAAAATGGGTTTAATACCCAAAAAATGGGTGAAATAATGCGTTAAATAATAAAAAATGGGGTAAATAATGGGTTTAATACCCAAAATATGGGTTAAATATTAAAAAATGGGTTTAATAATAAAAAATGGGTTTAATAATATTTAACCCAAAAAAATGGGTTAAATGATAAAAACTGGGGTTAATAATGGGTTTAATACCCAAAAATGGGTTAAATAATAAAAAATGGGGTAAATAATATTTAACCCAAAAAAATGGGTTAAATAATAAAAAATGGGGTTAATAGTGTGGGGTTAATGAGATTTAACCCCAAAATGGGGCAAATAATAAAAAAACGGGGTTAATGATGGGTTGAATAATAAAAAATGGGTTTAGTAATGGGTTTAATACCCAAAAATGGATTAAATAATAAAAAAATGGGTTTAATACCCAAAAAATGGGTGAAATAATGTGTTAAATAATAAAAAATGGGGTAAATAATGGGTTTAATACCCAAAATATGGGTTAAAATGGGTTAAATATTAAAAAAATGGGTTTAATAATAAAAAATGGGTTTAATAATGGATTGAATACCCAAAATATGGGTTAAATAATAAAAAGATGGGTTTAATGATGGGTTTAATACCCAAAAGTAAATGGGTTAAATAATAAAAAATGGGGTTAATACCCAAAAATGGGTTTAATGATGGGGTCAATACCCAAAAAATGGTTTAAATAATAAAAAATGGGGTTAATAATGGGTTTAATACCCAAAATATGGGTTAAATAATAAAAAGTGGGTTTAATAATGGGTTCAATACCCAAAAAATGGGTTAAATAATAAAAAATGGGTTTAATAATATTTAACCCAAAAAAATGGGTTAAATAATAAAAAATGGGGTTAATAATATGGGTTTAATGATATTTAACCCCAAAAAATGGGTTAAATGATAAAAAAATGGGTTTAATGATGGGTTTAATACAAAAAAAATGGGTTTAATGATGGGTTAAGTAATAAAAAATGGGTTAAATAATAAAAATATGGCTTTAATACCCAAAAAATGGGTGAAATAATGCGTTAAATAATAAAAAATGGGGTAAATAATGGGTTTAATACCCAAAATATGGGTTAAATATTAAAAAATGGGTTTAATAATAAAAAATGGGTTTAATAATATTTAACCCAAAAAAATGGGTTAAATGATAAAAACTGGGGTTAATAATGGGTTTAATACCCAAAATATGGGTTAAATAATAAAAAATGGGGTAAATAATGGGTTTAATACCCAAAAATGGGTTAAATAATAAAGAATGGGTTTAATAATATTTAACCCAAAAAATGGGTTAAATAATAAAAAATGGGGTTAATAGTGTGGGGTTAATGAGATTTAACCCCAAAATGGGGCAAATAATAAAAAAATGGGGTTAATGATGGGTTGAATAATAAAAAATGGGTTTAGTAATGGGTTTAATACCCAAAAATGGATTAAATAATAAAAAAATGGGTTTAATACCCAAAAAATGGGTGAAATAATGTGTTAAATAATAAAAAATGGGGTAAATAATGGGTTTAATACCCAAAATATGGGTTAAAAAATGGGTTAAATATTAAAAAATGGGTTTAATAATGGATTGAAGACCCAAAATATGGGTTAAATAATAAAAAATGGGGTAAATAATGGGTTTAATACCCAAAATATGGGTTAATTAATAAAAATGGGTGTAATACCCAAAAAATGGGTTAAATAATTATTTAATGGGTTAAATAATAATAATAAAAAAATAATAATATGGGGTTAATGATATTTAATCCCAAAAATGGGTTAAATGATAAAAAATGGGGTTAATGATGGGTTAAGTAAAAAAAAAATGGGTTTAATGATGGGTTTAATACCCAAAAATGGGTTAAAAATGGGTTAAATATTAAAAAAATGGGTTTAATAATAAAAAATGGGTTTAATAATGGATTGAATACCCAAAATATGGGTTAAATAATAAAAAGTGGGTTTAATAATGGGTTCAATGCCCAAAAAATGGGTTAAATAATAAAAAATGGCTTTAATAATGGGTTAAATAATAAAAAAATGGGTTTAATAATATTTAACCGAAAAAATGGGTTAAATAATGAGTTAAATAATAAAAAATGGGTTTAATACCCAAAAATGGGTTTAATGATAGGTTGAATAATAAAATATGGGTTTAATAATGGGCTAAATAATGGGTTAAGTAATAAAAAAATGGGTTTAATAGTGGGTTAAATCCAGCACGATGGTGGACACCGACCACGCCGGGTTCCACGTGTCGGGGTGGAAATCCGTGATGGACAGACACAGCCTGGCCCAAAACACACCCAAAAATGGGTTAAATAATTGTTTAATGGGTTAAATAATTGTTTAATGGGTTAAATAATGAGTTAAATAATAAAAAATGGGTTTAATAATATGGGTTTAATGATATTTAACCCCCAAAAAATGGGTTAAATGATAAAAAAATGGGTTTAATGATGGGTTTAATACAAAAAAAAATGGGTTTAATGATGGGTTAAGTAATAAAAAATGGGTTAAATAATAAAAATATGGCTTTAATACCCAAAAAGTGGGTGAAATAATGCGTTAAATAATAAAAAATGGGGTAAATAATGGGTTTAATACCCAAAATATGGGTTAAATATTAAAAAATGGGTTTAATAATAAAAAATGGGTTTAATAATATTTAACCCAAAAAAATGGGTTAAATGATAAAAACTGGGGTTAATAATGGGTTTAATACCCAAAAATGGGTTAAATAATAAAGAATGGGTTTAATAATATTTAACCCAAAAAATGGGTTAAATAATAAAAAATGGGGTTAATAGTGTGGGGTTAATGAGATTTAACCCCAAAATGGGGCAAATAATAAAAAAATGGGGTTAATGATGGGTTGAATAATAAAAAATGGGTTTAGTAATGGGTTTAATACCCAAAAATGGATTAAATAATAAAAAAATGGGTTTAATACCCAAAAAATGGGTGAAATAATGTGTTAAATAATAAAAAATGGGGTAAATAATGGGTTTAATACCCAAAATATGGGTTAAATATTAAAAAATGGGTTTAATAATAAAAAATGGGTTTAATGATATTTAACCCAAAAAATGGGTTAAATCATAAAAAATGGGGTAAATAATAGGTTTAATACCCAAAAATGGGTTAAATAATAAAAAATGGGGTTAATAAGATTTAACCCAGAAAAAGGGCTTATTAATGGGTTTAGTACCCAAAATATGGGTTAAATAATAAAAAATGGGTTTAATACCCAAAAATGGGTGAAATAATGAAAAATGGATTTAATACTCAAATACTCCCTTGCTTTATTCCTTCTCCTTCCTGAACTAGTCAAAAATGGGTTAAATAAATTATATTTAATAACTATATTCCACTCCAATTCCCATCCCCAATTCCCTTTATTCCTTCTCTTAAAACTCCCAAAATTGGATTTAATAAATGACATTTAATAAACAATTCCAATTCTCATCCCAATTCCTCTGGCTTTATTTTTTCCTAAACTTCAAAAAAAAAAAAAAAGGCTTAAAAAACTCCCTAAAAAACTGAGTCAGGGCTGATTTTGGGTGGATTTTGGGGATTTTTTTACCTGGTGTTGCATTTGAACCTCCCGTTGGGGGTGATCATATAAATACTGGGGGGTTTGAAGGGGAACTCGCGGGGGAAGATCAGTTTGCCGTGGTAATATCCACCTGGGATTAAATAATTACTGATTAATTAGAGTTCACAAATGGTTCCCACCCCAATTCCAGTTCTCTTGTTTTGTTTCTTCTCGTAAATACCCAAAAAAATGGGTTAAATAAATGATATTTCATAATTAATTCCCACTCAAATTTCCATCCCCATTTTCCATCCCAATTCCAATTCCCATCCCAATTCCCTTTATTCCTTCTCCTAAACCTCCCAAAACTGGATTAAATAAATGACATTTAATAAATAATTCCCACTCCAATTCCTTTGCTTTTTTCTTTCTCCTAAATACCCCCAAAAATGGGTTAAATAAATTATATTTAACATATAATTCCAACCCTGATTCCAATTCTCATCCCCAATTCACTTGTTTTATTCCTTCTCCTAAATAGCCAAAAAAATGTGTTAAATAAATGATATTTCATAATTAATTCCCACTCCAATTCCAGTTCCCATCCCCAATTCCCTTTATTCCTTCTCCTAAACAACTCAAAAATGGGTTAAATAAATTATATTTAATAAATAATTTCCACTTCAATTCCCCTTGCTTTGTTTCTTCTCCTAAACAACCCAAAAATGGGTTAAATAAATGACATTTCATAATTAATTCCCATTCCAATTCCAGTTCCCATCCCATTCCCAATTCCCTTTATTCCTTCTCCTAAACAATTCAAAAATGGGCGAAATAAATTTAATTTAATAAATATTTTCCACTTCAATTCCCTTCCCAATTCTAATTTCCATCCCCAAATCTTCTGCTTTAATCCTTCTATCAAACAATTCAAAAATGGGTTAAATAAATTTAATAAATATATATTAAACTATATTTAATAATTAATTCCCACTGTAATTCCCATCCCAATTCCTCTGCTTTATTTCTTCTCCTAAATATCCCAAAAATGGGTTAAATAAATTATATTTAATATATATTAAATTATACTTAATAACTAATTCCCACTCCAATCCCCTTGCTTTATTCCTTCTCTTAAACTTCCTACAAATGGGTTAAACAAATTATATTTATTAAACATATATTTAATTATATTTAATAAATAATTCCCATTTTATTTCCCCTCCTTTATTCCTTCTAAACTTCCCAAAAACAGGTTAAATAAATTCTATTTAATAAATACATATTAAATTATATTTATTAACTATTCCCCTGCTTTATTTCTTCTCCTAAACTACCCTAAAAATGGTTTAAATTTAAATTAATTAAAAATTAATTTTAATCTCAGTTCCCTGAGAACAAAATGGGAATTTCTGAAATTATTTTTGCCATAAATTACAAAACATCTCCTATAAAACATGAAGAAATTTAAGAATATTTGCTCTTATTTTAACTTAAATCTTATTTTATCAAAGCTTTTGAATCATCCCCATTTCTTCCTCTCTCTCTCCAATTTTTGGAGCTGTTTTTAGTGGGATTATTTTATTTTTTCCCAGCCCTGGAAATTCCTGAGGGGGATTTACCTTCATAGGGGGTGAGCTCAGGGCCCCTCACCACGTAGTGCCTGGAAAAAAAGGGATGGAAGAGTGAGAAATTACAAATATCCCAAAAAAACCCTCCCCAGGATCAAGCTCAGGCAGAGTTTCCTTCTCCTCCTGCCCAGGGTCAGAGTGGAGAGACTGGGAGATCTCCAGGAGGGGAAAATAATCCTAAATTCCCTCCCTAAGTCCCATCTCCATCCTCAATTCCCATCCCAATTTCCATCCCCAAATCCAAATTCAACCCAAATTCTCATCTCAATTCCTGCTGATTCCCACCCCAATTTCCATCCCCAATTTTCCAGAGTCCTCCATGCCCAATTCCCTCCCCAATTTCCATCCCCATCCTCAATTCCCTCCTTCAATGTCCACCCCAATTTCCATCCCAAAATCCAATTCCAATCCCAATTCTCATCCCAATTCCCACCCCAATTTCCATCCCCAATTCTCTGCCTCCAGAGTCCTCCACGCCCAATTCCCATCCCAATCCTCAATTTCCACCTCCAAACCCCATTCCTAATTCCTCATGTCCAGCTCTCCTCCTCCAATCCCCACCCCAATTCCCATCCCAAACCCCCACCTCCAGTGCTCCATCCCCAATTCCCATCACAATTCCCCACCTCCAGTCCTCCATCCCCAATTCCCACCCCCATCTTCAATTCCATCCTCAATTCCCTCCCCCATTTCCATCCCCAATTCCCACCCCAATCCTCACCCCCAGTTCCCCATTTCCAACTCTCCCCCTCCTCCAATCCCCATCCCCAATTCCCACCCCACTCCCATTCCCAATTCCCACCCCAATTCCCACTCAATTCTCCATCCCCAATTCCCTATTTCCAACTCTTCCTTTCCAATTCCCACCCCATTTCCCATCCCCAAATCTCACCCCAATTCTCTATTTCCAACACTCCCCCTCCAATTCCCACCTCGTTCCCAATCCCACCATTCCAGGATGTTGGAATGCAGGGGCTCAGCACAGATCCCCAATTCTCATCCCAAATTCCTCAAATCCTATCCCAAATCCCCCCAAACATAAATCCCACCATTCCAGGATGTTGGAGGGCAGGGGCTCAGTACAGATCCCCAAATCCCATTCCCAAATCCCCATATCTCATTCCCAAACCCCCAAATCTGCCAAATCCCATCCCAAATTCCCCAAAATCCCAAATCTCACTATTCCAGGATGTTGGAGGGCAGGGGCTCAGCACAGATCCCCAAATCTCATTCCTAAATCCCCATATCTCATTCCCAAACCCCCAAATCCCATCCCAATCCCCCAAATCCCAAACCTCACCATTCCGGGCTGTTGGAGGGCAGGGGCTCAGCACAGATATAAGGCACGGGGTCCTTTTTGATCCTCCCCCATTTCCCAAACCCCAAACCCCCCAAATCCCATCCCAATCCCCACTGACCACTCGAGGATGTTGGAGGGCAGGGGCTCAGCACAGATATAAGGCACGGGGTCCTTTTTGATCCTCAGATAATCCCAAACCCCAAATCCCATTTCCCAAACCCCAAATCCCATTTCCCAAACCCCAAATCCCAAACCTCACCACTCGAGGATGTTGGAGGGCAGGGGCTCAGCACAGATATAAGGCACTGGGCCCTTTTTGATCCTCAGATAATCCCAAACCCCAAATCCCATTTCCCAAACCCCAAATCCCAAACCTCACCACTCGAGGATGTTGGAGGGCAGGGGCTCAGCACAGATATAAGGCACGGGGTCCTTTTTGATCCTCAGATAATCCCCAATCCCAAATCCCATTTCCCAAACCCCAAATCCCATTTCCCAAAACCCAATCCCATCCCAAACCCCAAATCCCAAACCTCACCACTCGAGGATGTTGGAGGGCAGGGGCTCAGCACAGATATAAGGCACGGGGTCCTTTTTGATCCTCAGATAATCCTGTTTCAGCCTCTGAGTCGCCGTGGTCGGGGCCCTCTTGTTGCTGCTGCTGCTCATCTAATTAACAACACCTCGTTAGGGTAATTAATTAAAGTTCAATTCAGTCATTAAGGTTGTTTTAATGGGCACGGAGATTCAGAGAGGGTTTCTCTGAGAGGAGGGAAAAATAAGGGAGAAAAAGGGGCAAAACCAAGGAAAAATAAGGAAAAAAGAGGGAGAAAATACGGAAAATTAAGGAAAAAAAGCGGGAGAAAATAAGGGAAAAAGAAATGGAAAAAATAAGGAAGAAATAAGGAAAAAATAAGGGGGAAAAGAAAAAAATAAGGAAAAAAAGGAAGGAAATATGGAGAAAAAGGTGGGAAATAAATAAGGGGGAAAATAAGAAAAAATAAGGAAAAAATTAATTAAAAATAAGGGGGAAAAGGGGGAAAAAGGGAGAGAAGGGGGGAAAACAAGGAAAGAAAACAAGGGAAAAAACAGGGGAAAAAAACAAGGAAAAAAAAACAAGGAAAAAAAACAAGGAAAAAAAAACAAGGAAAAAAAAACAAGGAAAAAAAAACAAGGAAAAAAAAACAAGGAAAAAAAAACAAGGAAAAAAAACAAGGAAAAAAAACAAGGAAAAAAAACAAGGAAAAAAAAAACAAGGAAAAAAAACAAGGAAAAAAAACAAGGAAAAAAAACCAAGGAAAAAAAAAACAAGGAAAAAAAAACAAGGAAAAAAAAACAAGGGAAAAAAAACAAGGAAAAAAAAACAAGGAAAAAAAAACAAGAAAAGGGGGGAATAGGGAAAAGAGGGGAGAAAGGGAAAGAGGAAGGGAGGAACTGAAAGAGACAGGAGAAAAGGAGAAAAATAAGGATAAAAAGGGATAAAATGAAGGAAAAAGGAGAGAGGTGAGGAGCGAGGGACTGAGAAGAAAAAGGGGAAAGAGGGAATTAAAGTGAGAGACGGGAAAGAGGAACCAGAGAGAAAGACAAGAAAGGAAAGAGGAAAGTGTGGGAGAGGAGAAAGAGAGAGAAAAGGGGGATAAAAATGGGGGGGGAAAGGGGAAGGACAGAAAGGGAAGGAAGGGAGGGAATGAAAGGGAGGAAAGGAGGAAGCGGCAGAGAAGCACTGAAAGAAAGAAGAAAAAGGTGGAAAAGGAAAGGAGAAGAGAAAGAAACAAACAGAGACGAGTAAAGGAGAGAAGGAGAAAGGGAGAGAGCGATGAGGGGAGAGAGCGATGAGGGGAGACACCACAGCGAACACCCCGCCCGCCGCCGGCACCGGCCCAGGCCCCGCTCACCTCTCCGCCGCCGCCAAGCCCCGGGGCGGCCTCTCCTGGCCGCGGCCGCGGGAGGGAGGGAGGAAGGGAGGCAGGGGGGAGCGGCGGGGCCGCGCCGGCGGCGGCAGCGGGAGCGGGGCGGGATCGGCGGCGGCCGCGGCTCCCTCACGGCTCCTCCGGCCGAAATGGCGGCGCGGGGCGGCACTTCCGGGAAAGGAGCGGAGTGACTTCCTGTTGTTTCACTTCCGGTTCCGGTGGCGTCATTGCCGCCGTTTCTGTGGCGGGAACCGTGAGGAGAGAGAGGGCCGGTCGCAGAATTCACAGAATTAAAGAATTTTCTAGGTTGGAAGAGACCTTCAAGGTCACAGAATACACAGAATTCACAGAATTTTCTAGCTTGGAAGAGACCTTTAAGATGACAGAATTCAAAGAATGTGTAGGTTGGAAGGGACCTTCAAGGTCATAGAATTCACAGAATAATTCACAAAATCACAGAATTTTCTAGGTTGGAAGAGACCTTCAAGATCATCGAGTCCAACCCAGCCCTGACACCTCAACTGGGTCATATCGAGTGCCACATCCAGTTTCCTTTTAAACACACCCAGGGATGGGGATTCCATCACCTCCCTGGGCACATAATTCCAGTATTGAATCACTCTTTTTGTGAAAAAATTCTTCTTAATATCCAACCTGTATTTCCCTTGGTGCAGGTTAAGATTGTGTCCTCTCCTGTCAGTGGAGAAACAAACCAACCCCAGCTGAGCACAGGCACCTTTCAGGGGGTTGTGGAGGGTGATAAAGTCACCTCTGAGTCTCCTTTTCTCCAGGATAAACACCCCCAGCTCCCTCAGCTGTTCTTCTTATGGTTTGTTTTCCAATCCCTTCACCAGATTTGTTGCCTCCTCTGGACACGTTCAACTGTCTCAATGTCCTTCCTGAACTGAGGGGCCAGAACTGGACACAGCACTCAATGTCCATCCTGAGACACCCAGAGCTGGACACAGCACTCAGTGTCCATCCTAGACTGGACACAGCACTCAGTGTCCATCCCAAACTGGACACAGCACTCAATGTCCATCCCAAACTGGACACAGCACTCAATGTCCATCCTGAACTGGACACAGCACTCAGTGTCCATCCCAAACTGGACACAGCACTCAATGTCCATCCTGAACTGGACACAGCACTCAGTGTCCACCCTGAACTGGACACAGCACTCAATGTCCATCCTGAACTGGACACAGCACTCAGTGTCCATCCTAAACTGGACACAGCACTCAATGTCCATCCTGAACTGGACACAGCACTCAGTGTCCACCCTGAACTGGACACAGCACTCAGTGTCCATCCCGAACTGGACACAGCACTCAATGTCCATCCTGAACTGGACACAGCACTCAATGTCCATCCAGAACTGGACACAGCACTCAGTGTCCATCCTGAACTGGAACAGCACTCAATGTCCATCCTGAACTGGACACAGCACTCAGTGTCCATCCCGAACTGGACACAGCACTCAGTGTCCACCCTGAACTGGACACAGCACTCAGTGTCCATCCTGAACTGGAACAGCACTCAATGTCCATCCTGAACTGGACACAGCACTCAGTGTCCATCCCGAACTGGACACAGCACTCAGTGTCCACCCTGAACTGGACACAGCACTCAGTGTCCATCTTAAACTGGACACAGCACTCAATGTCCATCCTGAACTGGACACAGCACTCAGTGTCCATCCTGAACTGGACACAGCACTCAATGTCCATCCTGAACTGGACACAGCACTCAGTGTCCATCCTGAGACACCCAGAACTGGACACAGCACTCAATGTCCGTCCCAAACTGGACACAGCACTCAGTGTCCATCCTGAACTGGACACAGCCCTCAGTGTCCATCCTGAACTGGACACAGCACTCAGTGTCCATCCTGAACTGGACACAGCCCTCAGTGTCCATCCTGAACTGGACACAGCCCTCAGTGTCCATCCTGAACTGGACACAGCACTCAGTGTCCATCCTGAACTGGACACAGCACTCAGTGTCCATCCTGAACTGGACACAGCACTCAATGTCCATCCTGAACTGGACACAGCACTCAGTGTCCATCCTGAGACACCCAGAACTGGACACATCACTCAGTGTCCATCCTGAACTGGACACAGCACTCAGTGTCCATCCCATAACTGGACACAGCACTCAGTGTCCATCCCATAACTGGACACAGCACTCAGTGTCCATCCTAAACTGGACACAGCACTCAATGTCCATCCCGAACTGGACACAGCACTCAATGTCCATCCTAAACTGGACACAGCACTCAATGTCCATCTTAAACTGGACACAGCACTCAATGTCCATCCTAAACTGGACACAGCACTCAGTGTCCACCCTGAACTGGACACAGCACTCAGTGTCCATCCTGAGACACCCAGAACTGGACACATCACTCAGTGTCCATCCTGAGACACCCAGAACTGGACACAGCACTCAGTGTCCATCCTGAGACACCCAGAACTGGACACAGCACTCAGTGTCCATCCCAAACTGGACACAGCACTCAGTGTCCATCCTGAACTGGACACAGCACTCAGTGTCCATCCCAAACTGGACACAGCACTCAGTGTCCACCCTGAACTGGACACAGCACTCAGTGTCCATCTTAAACTGGACACAGCACTCAATGTCCATCCTGAACTGGACACAGCACTCAGTGTCCATCCTGAACTGGACACAGCACTCAGTGTCCATCCTGAACTGGACACAGCACTCAGTGTCCATCCTGAACTGGACACAGCACTCAATGTCCATCCTAAACTGGACACAGCACTCAAGGATCCCAGCCTGGGCAGGGCAGAGGTGTCCGAGCGTTCCTGGAGTGGCTTTGGTTGTGTGGCAGATGCTGAGGGGGAAAAAGGGACCCACAAACACTTTAAAATTAAAAAAAAAATAAAGTGCTCGATTTGAAAAGAGTCGCGGTGTTGTTTTATTTTCCTTTCCTGAAGGGTTGGCCATAGGTTTTTTTAATAAATGTGAATATTTTTCTCAGATTCCTGCTGTGCATAAAAGGAAAGATGAGGATTTGAAAAGGGTCGTGGTGTTGTTTTATTTTCCTTTCCTGAGGGATTGGCCACAGGTGGCTTTTATGTTATAAATATAAATATTTTCCTCAGATTCTCAGTGTGTATAAAAGGGAAAATGAGGAGTGAAAAGGGTTGTGGTGTTGCTTTATTTTCCTTTCCTGAAGGATTTGCTATAGTTTTTAAAAAGTAAATAATAATATTTTCTTCAGATTCCCGATGTGCATAAAACAGAGAATAGGGATTGAAAAGGGTCATGGTGTTATTTTCCTTTCCTGAGGGATTTGCCACAGGGTGGTTTTTTTTTGTGGGTTTTTTTTTTTTTTTTTTTTTTTAAATTTTATTTTACTATAAATATAAATATTTTCCTCAGATTCCCAGTGTGCATAAAAGGGAAGGTGGAGAGAGGCTGTTTATGGAGAGACAGGACAGAAAACGTGAAGATTTAGATGCATTTTGGGAAGAAATTTTCCCCTGAGAGGATGGCAAGGTCCTTTAAAAAAAAAATAACACAAAAGATCACAGGGATTATTCAAAATAATTACATCCTGCCCTCCTGAATTCCCTTCCATCACTTCCAGCTCTGAACCCTGAGCATTTCCCATCTGGAGATTTGACCTGTTGGAAATGACAAAATAATTCAGAATCAAGCACAAAATTCCCACTCAAATCAAGGAATATCCCATTAAAAAAATAACATTTTAAAGGAGGCTGGAATGACTCCAAGCCGTGTTTAACCCAGAGGAGGTGACAAAGCCATGCCAGGGGAGGTGACACCAGCCAGGCTGGGGACAAACAGTAATTAACGACTCAATTAACAATTAACCCCCGAGTCATCACAGCTGCGGGTGAAGCAACTGAAGGGGGAAAAAATAATAAAAAATAAAAATATTTGGCCGAGGAATGGAAAAGTTCCAGGATTTTGCAGCTTCTCAGGTGGGTTTTTGAAGGGATTTTGGGATTTGTCAGTGGGGATTTTGGTGGGAAGGGAAATTAAAATTGTTCTGAGATTTGTTTGGGAGATTTTTGGGCTTTTATTTTTGTTTGGAAGGTGTTTTTTTTGTCTTTTTCTTTTTGTCTGGGAGATTTTTGGTGTTTTTTGTTTGTTTTATCTGGGGGATTTTTTTTTTTTTTTTGTCTTTGTTTTATCTGGGAGTTTTTAATCTTTTTTTTTGTCTGGGAGTTTTTTTGGTCTTTTTTTTTGTCTTGGAGTTTTTTTATCTTTGGGAGATTTTTGGTGTTTTTTGTTTGTTTGTTTGTTTGGGAGTTTATTTTGTCCCTTTTTTGTCTGGGAGGGGTTTTTTTGGTCTTTTTTTGTCTTGGAGTTTTTTAAATCTTTGTTTTATCTGGGAGGTTTTTTGGTCTTTATTTTGTCTGGGAGAGTTTTTTTTTTTTGGTCTTTATTTTGTCTGGGAGACTTTATCTTTATATAAAATACATAATAAATATAAATATAATATATCACATAAATACAGTATAAATACAAAAAATATAATACAAATAATTTATAAAACCTATATATATATATACAAACATCTATGGAAACAATGTTTTATAGATAAATATATAAATATTATAAATATATAAGTATATATACAGTAAAAATATATAAAAACATAAAATAATAAAAATTAAAATATAATATATAATATATAATATTATATATATAATATTATATATATATACACAATATGTATATAAAAATAAATATAAAAATGTTTAATAAATAAATCTATAAATAAACACCCCAGATCAAACACCCCCTGAGCACAAGGCGGGTTTGGGGATCTCCCAAATAATTCAAAAATCCAGAATATTTTCCCCTTGTCCTGCTGTTTTGAGCTTTCCCTTTAGCACCATTTTAAATGTTCTTTTTCCCAAGAAGAAAAATATTTCTTTTTTCCAAAAGGACCTTTTTATTCCCAATCCACAATTCCCTTCATCTCCAGAAAAATTCCATATTTTTTTAACTCTCGCCCCAAGCCCTGGAAACCCTCCAGCTGCAAACCACGGCATTTCCAGCTGGATTTATCCCAAAAAAATAAAATAAACTTTGGGAGAGGCAGCTCTGCTGACAGGGACATTTCGCAATCAGCGCCATTAATTAGGATTTGCTAATGAGCTTTTTGCCCTTGCGCAGTTGAGTTTCTTCATCTCCTCCTCTTCCTCCTCCTCCTCCTCCTCGGTGACTTCTGCTCCACTTCCCACCCCAAATTCCTGCATTGATTCAATTAACCCCAGAAATCGGATTTTGGGGGATTTTTTTCCAGGAGCTGGGAGTGTTTTCCAGGGTTTTTTTCCCAGGATTTCAAGCTGCTTTTTTGGTTTTTTTGGGGAATTTTTTTGGTTTTCCGCTCAAGACTTGGAGTGATGGTGGTTGGAATTCCGGCGTGGTCACACCTTGGGTTTCCAGGGATCATCAAGGACGTTTTGGGGTTTTCCAAACTCTGATTCCTCTGGAATTCTGATAAATCCCGCTGGATCTGCTCAGAAATCTGAGCAGGAGTGGGATAAAAACCAGAAAGGATAAAATCCCGGGAATATTTGGTATATTTGGGAATATTTGGGATTTGAGGAGGTGACACATCCAGATCTGGGGCCACGGTCACACCTTGGATTTCCACGGATCGTTGAGGAGGTTTTGGGGTTTTCCAAACTCTGATTCCTCTGGAATTCTGACAGTGGATCTGCTGAGAAACAGGAGCTGGACTGGGATAAAAAACCAGGAAGGATAAAAACCCGGGAATATTTTGGATTTGAGGAGGTGACACATCCAGAGTTGGGGCCACAGTCACCCCTTGGGTGTCCACGGATCATCAAGAACGTTTTGGTGTTTTCCAAGCTCTGATTCCTTTGGAATTCTGACACTGGATCTGATCAGAAATTGGAGCTGGAGCGGGATAAAAACCTGGGAATATTTGGGATTTGAGGAGGTGACACATCCAGAGTTGGGGCCACGGTCACACCTTGGATTTCCACGGATCGTCAAGAAGGTTTTGCTGTTTTCCAAGCCCTGATTCCTCTGGAATTCTGACAGATCCTTTGGAATTCTGACAGATCCTCTGGAATTCCCACAGATCCTGCTGGTCTCCAGCCCCGATTCCTTTGGAATTCTGACAGGTCCCACTGGATCTGCTGAGAAATAGGAGCTGGACTGGGATAAAACCCTGGGAATATTTGGGATTTGAGGAGGTGACACATCCAGAGTTGGGGCCACGGTCACCCCTTGGATGTCCAGGGATCATTGAGAAGGTTTTGGTGTTTGAATGGGATTGGGATGGGAGGAGCAGCAGGAAATCCACCCAGAGCAGGAAAACCCCCCCTGAAATCCCATTTCCCCAGAAACTCTGACTGAACCCTGGAGGTGACGACACTGGGAGCGCTTAAACCCGGCTTAACTCTGGTGTAACCTCACACGAACCCGGATGGGGATTGGGATGGGAATGGGAATGGGGTGGGGTGGATGGAATGGGATGGGGATGGGATTGGGATAGGACATAGATGGGATGGAATTGGGATGGAATAGAATGGGATGGGATTGGGATTCGAATGGGATAGGACTGGGATGGGATAGGACTGAGATTGGATGGGAATGGGATTGGGTTAGATTGGGATGGAATGGAATTGGGATGGGATTGGGATGGGACTGAGATGGGATGGAATTGGGATGGAATGAGATTGGGATGGGAGGAGCAGGAAAAAACTCCTGGAAATCCCATTTCCCCAGAAATTCTGACTGAACCCTGGAGGTGACCACACCAGGGGCACTTAAACCTGGTTTAACTCTGGTGTAACCTCACACGAACCCGGATGGGGATTGGGGTGGGAATGGGAATGGGGTAGGTTGGATGGGATGGGGATGGGATTGGGATTGAGATGGGACTGAGATGGGATGGAATTGGAATGGAATAAAATGGGATGGGATTGGGATGGGATTGGGATGGGATTGGGATGGAGTAGGACTGAGATTGGATGGGGATGGGAATGGGAATGGGATTGGGATAGGATTGGGATGGGATTGGGATGGGAGGAGCAAGAAAAAAACCCCTGAAATCCCATTTCCCCCAGAAACTGTGACTGATCCCCATGGGGGAAAACAAAACCCTGGAGGTGACCACACCGGGGCACTTAAACCCGGCTTAACTCTGGCGTAACCTCGGTGTGAACCCGGATGGGGATTGGGATGGGATAGGACTGAGATGGGATGGAATTGGGATGGGACAGGATTGGGATGGGATAGGACTGAGATTGGATGGAATGGAATTGGGATGGGAGGAGCAGCAGCAAATCCACACCAACCCACCGAAATCCCACCAAGGAATCCCATCCCCCAATCCCCCTTCAACCCCTCCAGTCCCCCAATCTCCTTCCAGCCTCTAAAAACCCCAGAAAAAAAACCCCATAAAGATCCTCCCTTGAGGACAAGACAACCCAGAGCAGGAAAAAAAACCCTGAAATCCCATTTCCCCAGAAACTATGGGAATGGGGTTGGGATGGGTTGGATGGGATTGGAATGGGATGGGACTGAGATGGGATGGGATTGGGATTGGAATGGGATAGGATTGGGATGGGATTGAGATGGGACTGAGATTGGATGGGAATGGAATTGGGATGGGATTGGGATGGGAGGAGCAGCAGGAAATCCACCCAGAGCAGGAAAAAACCCCCTGAAATCCCATTTCCCCAGAAACTCTGACTGAACCCTGGATGTGACCACACCGGGAGCACTTAAACCTGGTTTAACTGTGGTGTAACCTCACACGAACCCGGATGGGGATTGGGGTGGGAATGGGATTGGGATTGGAATGGGATGGGATGGGATGGGATGGGATGGGATGGGATGGGATGGGATTGGGATGGGTTGGATGGGATGGGATGGGGATGGGATTGGGATAGGACAGATATGGGATGGAAGTGGGATGGAATAGAATGGGATGGGATTGGGATGGGATTGAGATGGAATGGAGTTGGAATGGGAGGAGCAGCAGGAAATCCACCCAGAGCAGGAAAAAAACCCCTGAAATCCCATTTCCCCCAGAAACTCTGACTGATCCCAATGGGGGAAAAACAAAACCCTGGAGGTGACCACACCAGGGGCACTTAAACCCGGCTTAACTCTGGCGTAACCTCGGCGTGAACCCGGATGGGGATTGGGATGGGAATAGGAACGGGGTGGAGTGGGTTGGATGGGATGGGATGGGATTGGGATTGGAATGGGACCGAGATGAGATGGAATTGGGATGGAATAGAATGGGATGGGATTGGGATTGGGATGGGATAGGATTGGGATGGGACAGGAGTGAGGTTGGATGGGAATGGGATTGGGATGGAATGGAATTGGGATGGGATTGGGTTTGAATTGGGATGGGACTGAGATGGGATTGGGAATTGGGATTGGGATGGGATTGGAATGGGACTGAGATGGGATGGAATTGGGATGGAATAGAATGGGATGGGATTGGAATGGGATAGGACTGAGATTGGATGGGAATAGGATTGGGTTATATTGGGATGGAATGGAATTGGGATGGGATTGGGAGGGGACAGAGATGGGATGGAATTGGGATGGAATAGAATGGGATGGGATTGCGATTGGGATGGGACTGAGATTGGATGGGATTGAGATGGAATGGAATTGGGATGGGAGGAGCAGGAAAAACCCCCTGAAATCCCATTTCCCCCCGAAACTCTGACTGCACCCTGGAGGTGACCACACCAGGGGCACCTAAACCCGGCTTAACCGTGGCGTAACCTCCCACGAACCCGTCGGGCCAGTTCCTTCCCTCGCTGTTATTCCCTGGATCAGCCTGGAGTGGTTTCCATCATCTCTTCCTCCAGCCCCGCCCCTTTTGATGACGTCATCGGTCCCGTCCTATAAAAAGGCTGGACAGTTCCAGGGGGTTCCTGTAGTTCTTAAAATCCCAACAGGATTTTTCTGCTCAGGATTAAATTCGAGGTTGGGTTTGGTGGATTCTCTAAAGGTTCAGAGATTCTGTTGAGGTAAATGGAGAAGGTTTGGAATTTTTTGGGTTTTTTTAAGGTGTATTGGGTTTTTTGAAAAAAATAATTTGGATTTTTTTTTAAAAATGTGTATTGGATTTTTGGAAAAAAAAATAGGATTTTTTTTTATTATTATGTATTGGATTTTTTTTGAAAAAAAATTTGGATTTTTTTAAAATGTGTGTTGAAATTTTTTGGGGGGAAAAATCGGATTTTTTTTTTTTTAATGTGGGTTGAATTTTGAAAAAAATTTGGATTTTTTTTTAATGTGTGTTGGATTTTTGGAAAAAAAAATAGGATTTTTTTTTAGTATGTGTTGGATTTTATTTTAAAAAATTGGATTTTTTTAATGTGTATTGGATTTTTGGAAAAAAAATTGGGTTTTTTTAAATGCGTACTGATTTTATTGAAAAAAAAAGGAATTTTTTTTAATGTGCATTGGATTTTATTTTAAAAATTTGGATTTTTTTTTAATATGTATTGGATTTTTGGAAAAAAATCAATTTTTTTTAATGCGTATTTTAATTTTGGGGAAAAAATTGTTTTTTTTAAAATGTGTATTGAACTTTTTTCAAAAAATCAGATTTTTTAAAATGTGTATTGGATTTTTTTTAAAATTAGATTTATTTTTTAATGTGTATTGAATTTTTTGGAAAAAAAATCGGATTTTTTTTAATATGTATGGATTTTTTTGAAAAAAAATTGGGTTTTTTTAATGTGTATTGAATTTTTTAAAAAAATAATTTAGATTTTTAAAAATGTAGATTAAACTTTCCTTAAAGAATTTGGATTTTTTTTTTTTTTTTAACATGTATTGGATTTTATTGAAAAAAAAAATCAGATTTTTTTAAAATGTGTATTGAATTTAAAAAAAATCAATTTTTTTAAATGTGTGTTTTTAATATATAAAATATATATTATAAATGTTGGGTTGGGCTGTTTTGCAGATTCTTTCTCAATTATTTTGCTTTGTTAATATTTTTTTTTTCCTTCTACGAATTTGAACAATGCAGATTTAAAGGGGATTAATTATAAAATCCCACCCTGAAAACTGAATTATCTCTGAAAACCCACCTTTGCCTGGGGCTTTTTAGAGTCAAAATTACAGATTTAAAACCTGGTATTTGATAAATTCTTTTAACATTCTTTTTGTGTAATTCCTCCTTTTACTGCACGTTTCCTCTTGAGCAAGGGCTGAATTCTTTTACACTGACTTGGGGTAATTATTCTTTTTATTTTGTATTTCCTCATGGAATAAAAAATCCTTTTTATTCCACATTTCCTCATGAGCAGGAGCAAATTCTTGTAACATTAATTTTGGGTAATTATTCTTTTTATTCCACATTTCCTCATGGAATAAAAAATTCCTTTTATTCCACATTTCCTCCTCCATGGAATAAAAAAAAAAATCATTTTTATTCCACATTTCCTCTTGAGCAAGGAGTGAATTCTTTTACACTGACTTTGGGTAATTATTCTTTTTATTTTGTATTTCCTCTTGAGCAAAGGAATAAATTCTTGTGTCATTAATTTTGGATAATTATTCTTTTTATTCCACATTTCCTCATGGAATAAAAAATTCCTTTTTATTCCACATTTCCTCCTCCATGGAATAAAAAAATCCTTTTTATTCCCCATTTCCTCTTGAGCAAAGAAATAAATTCTTGTGTCATTTATTTTGGATAATTATTCTTTTTATTCCACATTTCCTCATGGAATAAAAAATCCTTTTTATTTCTCATTTCCTCATGAGCAAAGGAGTAAGTTCTTTCAGCATTTACTTTGGGTAATTATTCTTTTTATTCCACATTTCCTCATGGATTAAAAAAATATTTTTATTTCATATTTCCTCATGAGCAGGGAGTAAATTCTTTCAGCACTGACTTTGGATAATTATTCCTTTTATTCCCCATTTCCTCATGAAATAAAAAATAAATCCTTTTTATCCCCCATTTCCTCCGAGCTTTAATTTCACCACCACAAAACCTCACCCAACAAATCTTTAATTCTTCCTTCTCTCCTCAATAATTCCAAACTCCGCCCCCATAACCCTAAATTTAATTTTTTTAAAAGATTATTTTAAAAAATAATAATTTTTATTATTATTTGGAGTTAAGGTTGTCCCAAAGGTTTGACCTCAGTCACCTCCTTTTAATGCCATAATTCAAGGGGTGATTCATCGGCTTTTGTCACGTTGGAAATTCTCAATCCGAACTCGGTGTCGCCTTCCGGGCACGGAAATGTGCCAACGTCACCCCGGGCGTCCCAAAGGGATCAGGAAAAATGGGATTGGCCCCGGAAAAACTGGAATTGGCCCTGGAAAAATTGGATTTATCCCTGGAAAAATTGGAATTAGCCCTGGAATTACTATAGGAGATGTTTTAGTTACTGGAAGAAAAACAACGACAAAAAAAGTGGATTTTTGTTTGTATTTACGTCGCTCTTTTGGGTGATTTTGGATTTCTGTGCTGCCTTTTCACTTCATTCTTCTTAAAGGATTTAATTCTTAAATTCTTAAATTTATGTGGCAAAATTTCCGTGCTCAGAAAAACTGGAATTATCGCTGGAAAAACTGGAATTATCCCTGGAAAAATTGGAATTATCCCTGGAAAAACTGGAATTATCCCTGGAAAAACTGGAATTATCCTTGGAAAAACTGGAATTATCCTGGGAAAAGCTGGAATTATCCCGGGAAAAACTGGAATTATCCCTGGAATTACCTGGAATTATCCTGGGAAAAGCTGGAATTATCCCGGAAAAACTGGAATTATGCCGGGAAAAACTGGAATTATCCCTGGAAAAGCTGGAATTATCCCAGGAATTACCTGGAATTATCCCTGGAAAAACTGGAATTATCCCTGGAAAAACTGGAATTATCCCTGGGACTACCACAGGAAATGTTTTAATTATTGAAAGGAGAAAAAAGGCATTTTTGAGAGAAAAAACAGTTTGGAAAAGGGTTCTTTGGAAAAGCCCATTTGGAAAACATTTCTTGGGAAAAAGGCCCATTTGAAAAAGGCATTTTTGGAAAAAAAAAAACATTTTTGGAAAAGGCTCATTTGGAAATGGTCTTTTGGAAAAAAAACCAACTATTTGGAAGAGATTTATTTGGTGAAGGCTCGTTTGGAAAAGGTTTCTTTGGAAAAGCCCATTTGGAAAATATTTCTTTGCAAGAGGCGTCGTTGGAAAAGGCCCATTTGAAGAAGGAATTTTTGGAAAAAAGGCGTTTTTGGAAAAGCCACTTTGAAAATGGTTTCTTTGGGAAAAAGTCTGTTTAGAAAAGTCCTTTTTGGAAACGGCCTCATTGGAAAAGGCCCATTTGGGAAAATTCTCTTTGGAAAATGTCTCTTTGGGAAAAAAAATATTTGGAAGAGGCGTCTTTGTCAAAGCCCATTTGGAAAACACTTCTTTGGAAAAGAACATTTAGAAATGGCGTCTTTGGAAAAGGCCTTTTAGGAAAAAAGGCATTTTTGGGAAACGCCCGTTTGGGAAAAGCCCATTTAGAAAAACCCTCCTTGGAAAATCCTTTCCCTCAGATTAACCAGCTCTTCCCCTTTACACCCAGGAGGACCCGTAGAGGATGGACCTGGAGCCACCAGCACCAGCAGCAATGAGGCAGGAAAAAAAACCACATTTTTGGAAAACGACTCTTTGGAAAAGGCTTCTTTGGGAAAAACCTGTTTAGAAAAGATCTCTTTGGAAAAAAAAAAAACAACTATTTGGAAGAGGCTTCTTTGGAAAAGCCCATTTGGAAAACACTTCTTTGGAAAAGGCCAATTTGGAAAAGGGCCTCTTTTAAAGAAAAGATCCATTTCAAGGCGACATTTTTGGGAAAAAAAAGGCATTTTTGGAAAAGCCTCTTTGGAAAAGTCCCATTTGGAAAAAGACCTCTTTGGAAAAAACCTATTTGGAAAAGTGTTCTTTGGAGAAGGATCGTTTGGAAAACAGTTCTTTGGAAGAGGCGTCATTGGAAAAAGCCCATTTGAAGATGGGATTTTTGGAAAAAAGACCTTTTTGGAAAAACTTCTTTGGAAAAGTCTTCTTTGGGAAAAAGCCTGTTTAGAAAAGGCCTCCTTAGAAAGGGCCCATTTAGGAAAAGTTCATTTGGAAAAGGTCTCTTTGGGAAAAAACCTACTTGGAAGAGGTTTCTTTGGAAAAGGCCCATTTGGGAAAAGCCTCTTTGGAGAAGACCTATTTGAAAAACACATTTTTGGAACAAAAAGGGCATTTTTGGAAAACACCTCATTGGGAAAATCCTTTCCCTCAGATTAACCAGCTCTCCCCTTTGTTCCCAGGAGGACCCGTAGAGGATGGACCTGGAGCCACCAGCAGCACCGAGGCCGGAAGGGCTGATCGAGCTCTACGGCTCCTTCCAGGAGATGTTTGAGTTCTTCTGCAAGAACACCACCATCCACGGCACGGTGCGCCTGGTCTGCTCGGGCAGCAACCGCATGAAGACGGCCTTCTGGAGCCTGCTGCTGCTGGCCAGCCTGGGGATGCTCTACTGGCAGTTCGCCCTCATGTTCAGCCAGTTCTGGGCCTACCCCGTGGTGCTCACCATGTCCATGCACTCCGAGCCAAAAATGTTCCCGGCCGTCACCGTCTGCAACCTGGATCCCTACAGGTGATGGGGGGTGCCCGGGGGGTGGGATGGGGTGAGGGGGGTGTGAAAGGGGTTGGGGAGGGTCAGGGATGGATTCCGATGGTTTGGGAAGGGTTGGGAACGGTCAGGGATGGATTCCAATGGTTTGGGAAGGGTTGGGAACGGTCAGGGATGGATTCCAATGGTTTGGGAAGGTTTGGGAACGGTCAGGGATGGATTCCGATGGTTTGGGAAGGGTTGGGAACAGTCAGGGATGGATTCCAATGGTTTGGGAAGGGTTGGGAACGGTCAGGGATGGATTCCAATGGTTTGGGAAGGGTTGGGAACGGTTGGGGATGGATTCCAATGGTTTGGGAATGGTCAGGGATGGATTTCAAAGGGTTGGGAAGGTTTGGGAATGGTCAGGGATGGATTTCAAAGGGTTTGGGAATGGTCAGGGATGGATTCCAATGGATTGGGAAGGTTTGGGAACGGTCAGGGATGGATTCCGATGGTTTGGGAAGGGTTGGGAACCGTTGGGGATGGATTTCAATGGTTTGGGAAGGTTTGGGAACGGTCAGGGATGGATTCCAATGGTTTGGGAAGGTTTGGGAATGGGCAGGGATGGATTTCAAAGGTTTGGGAAGGTTTGGGAATGGTCAGGGATTCATCCCAAAGGTTTGGGAATGGTCAGGGACACATCCCAAAGGGTTGGGGAAGGTTTGGGAATGGTCAGGGATGGATTCCAAAGGTTTGGGAAGGTTTGGGAGTGGTCAAGGATTCATCCCAGAGGTTTGGGAATGGTCAGGGACACGTCCCAAAGGGTTGGGGAAGGTTTGGGAATGGTCAGGGATGCATCCCAAAGGTTTGGGGAGGTTTGGGAATGGTCAGGGATGCATCCCAAAGGTTTGGGAAGGTTTAGGAAAGGTCAGGGATGCATCCCAAAGGTTTGGGGAGGTTTGGGAATGGTCAGAGGCACATCTCAAAGGGTTGGGAAGGGTCAGGGATACATCCCAGAGGTTTGGGAAGGGTTAGGGATTCACCCCAAAGGTTTGGGAATGGTTAAGGATGTGTCCCAAAGGGTTGGGAAGGGTCAAGGATGCATCCCAAAGGTTTGGGAAGGTTTGCAAATGGGCAGAGACACATCCTAGAGGTTTGGGATACTAATTGCTTCTATGCTTTAGCTAAAATCTCAGCTCTTTACGTTCTTAACTCAGTGTGGGATGAGAAAAGTGAGAATTTTTTCATTCCTGGCAGGTTTGAGCTGGTCAGTGAACACCTGGCCCAGCTGGACAGGATGGCAGAGGAATTAGTGTGTGAAATCTTCACCCTTTGAATTGTTAACTCATGGTGTGAAATCTTCACTCTTTAAATTGTTAATTAATTGTGTGAAATCGTAACTCTTTAACTCGTATACAATCCTCACTCTAAATTAACTCATGGTGTAAAAACTCTAAATGAACTCATGGTGTAAAATCTCAACTCTTTACGTTCTTAACTCAGTGTGGGATGAGAAAAGTGAGAATTTTTTCATTCCTGGCAGGTTTGAGCTGGTCAGTGAGCACCTGGCCCAGCTGGACAGGATGGCAGAGGAATCCATCACTTTCCTCTACGGCATCAACGCCTCGGCCAGGCTGTTCCACGTGAAGGAGAGGAAAACCCACGTCCAGCCCGCGGCCAACGGCAGCACCTCGGGCTTCAAACTCAGCCACAACTTCTCCCTCGTCAGGATGACCCGGCTCAGGGCGGGGAAAAAACACTCCAGGGTGGGATTCCGGCTGGTGAGTCCAGCCCTGGTGGGGTTTTGTGGGATTTGGGCAGGAAAAGGAGCTCTGGGAGGGGCTGCATTTGGGGGTTCACCAGCTCCAGGTGGTGTCCAAGGCCCAAGGAGCTCATCAGGTCGGGAATTTTCTTATTTCCAAGGACTCCAGTGTCACCTCACGGGGCTTTTCCAAAGGATTGAATTCCTGCCCTGTCCTAGAGTCTCTCACCATCAATTTTGGGGTGATTATTTTCATCCTTCCTTATCCTAGACTTTTTCATCAGCAATTTTGGGGTGATTATTGAACCCCTACCCTGTCCCAGAGTGTCTCACCAGCAATTTTGGGGTGATTTTTCAATGCTTATCCTGTCCCAGAGTCTCTCACCAAGAAATTCTGGTGATTTTTGTCCCCCTGCCCTGTCCTGGAGTCCTTCAGGAATTTTGGGGTGATTATTTAGGTCCTGCCCTTTCCTGGAGTCTCTCACCATCAATTTTGGGGTGGTTATTTCCATCCTTCCTTATCCTAGACTTTTTCATCAGCAATTTTGGGGTGATTAGTGAACCCCTACCCTGTCCCAGAGTGTCTCACCAGCAATTTTGGGGTGATTTTTCAATGCTTATCCTGTCCCAGAGTCTCTCACCAAGAAATTCTGGTGATTTTTGTCCCCCTGCCCTGTCCTGGAGTCCTTCAGGAATTTTGGGGTGATTATTTAGGTCCTGCCCTTTCCTGGAGTCTCTCACCATCAATTTTGGGGTGGTTATTTCCATCCTTCCTTATCCTAGACTTTTTCATCAGCAATTTTGGGGTGATTAGTGAACTCCTACCCTGTCCCAGAGTCTCTCACCAGGAAATTTTGTTGAATTTTGTCCCTCAACCCAGCCCTGGAGTCCTTGACCAGCAAATTTGGGGTGATTTTTGTCCCCCTGCCTTGTCCTGGACCAGCCAAACTCCCTCCAGAACCTGAATTTACTCCCATGAGTGAGAACAGAGAAATTCTCATGACTCATGAACTGAAAAGAATTCCCACCTTTGTCACCCCAAAATTCTGCTCCCTCCTCCTGCCTCTTCCCACCTTGACCTCCAACAGCTCCAAGGAGTAAAAAAACCTCTAAAACCACCAAAAAATTTCCACTTTTTGCGGTAAAAACCCCCCAAAATTTCCACTTTTTGTGGTAAACCCCCGAAATTTCCATTTCTTGAGTTAAAACCCCCCAAAACTCCTTTTTTTCAGATAAAACCCCCAAATTTTCCATTTTTCAGGTAAAAACCCCAAAATTTTCCACTTTTTGCGGTAAGAACCATTATTTGATGCAAAGATCAAAAAAATTCCATTTTTTGAGGTACAAACCCCCCAAAATTCCATTTTTTTTGGGTAAAAACCCCCAAAATTTCCATTTCTTGAGATAAAAACCCAAAAAAATTCCATTTCTTCAGCTAAACGCCCCCCAAAATCCCACTTTTTCCCCCTAAAAACCCCTCAAAAAATCCTATTTTTTCCCTAAAACCCCCAATAATCCTCACTCTATCCTTTTTTTTAATTTCCCAGTGCAATTCCACAGGTGGGAGCTGCTTTTTCAAGCCCTTCTCGTCGGGTCTGGACGCCCTCCAGGAGTGGTACAGGTTCCACTACCTGAACGTGGCGTCGCGGCTGCCCCCGAGCGCCGACGTCGCCGAGCACGAGGAGCAGATCCAGGACCTGGTTTACTCCTGTCACTACGACGGGGAGCCCTGCAGGCCCAGGTGGGCATGGAATTTAAATATTTAGGTTGAATTTTTCCATTTGAGGTGTTGGGGAGTCTTGGGGTTGAATGCAGAGAGGATTTGTCGTTATTTTTTGGTGATCGTCTTCGTTTCCGGCGCCGTCGGAATTAAAATTCTGTCAAATCTGTCTTGATTTTCCAGTAAAATTCCATCAAATCTCTTGATTTTCCAGTAAATCCCCATTGAATTTCTTGATTTTCCAGTAAAACCCCATCAAATCTCTTGATTTTCCAGTGAAACTCCATCGAATTTCTTGATTTTTCCAGTCAAACCCCATTAAAATTTCTCTTTATTTCCCAGTGATTTTGTTCACTCCCATCACCCTCATAATTAAATCCCCATTAAAAATCTCTCTTGATTTCCCAGTAAAACCCCATTAAAATCTCTTTATTTCCAGTAAATCTCCATTAAAATCTCTCTTATTTCCCAGTAAAACGCCATTAAAATCTCTCTTTATTTCCCAATAAAAGCCCATTAAAATATCTGTTAATTTTCCAGTAAAACCCCATTAAAATTTCTCTTTATTTCCAGTAAAACCCCATTAATTTTCTCTTGATTTCCCAGTAAAACCCCATTAAAATCTCTCTTTATTCCCAGTCAAATCCCATTAAAATCTTTATTGATTTCCCAATAAAACCCCATTAAAATATCTGTTAATTTCCCAGTAAAACCCCATTAAAATCTCTCTTTATTCCCAGTCAAATCCCATTAAAATCTTTATTGATTTCCCAATAAAACCCCATTAAAATATCTGTTAATTTCCCAGTAAAACCCCATTAATTCTCTCTTTATTCCCAGTAACACCCCATTAAAATCTCTCTTTATTCCCAGTAAAATCCCATTAAAATCTCTTTATTCCCAGTGATTACGACCATTTCCACCACCCAGTTTTTGGGAGCTGTTACACATTTAACAGCAAAGGGACGGATCCTTTCTGGACGGCCACAAAACCTGGGATTCCTTATGGTGAGTGAGATCTCTCAGAATTAATTAATTAATCAAAAATTAATGGAATTAATTAAATTTCTCCTCAAGGACAGATTTGAGCCTCTCTTTTGGTGAGAATATTCTTTTTTGGGTTTAAAAAGAATATTTTTTTAATCTTTATTGCAGGATATTGGGATTTATTTGGGTTTATTTATAGGGGGATCTGTACTATTTATTATTAATTAATTTATTAATAATATTTATTTATTTATTTATTTACTTATTTATTTATTTGGGACTAAATATTGTTTATTATTTATTATGGGAGTATTGGTGCCATTGTCAGCAGAGCTCTAAAAATTAAAAATGGCTTTTCTGGGCTCCAAAATGAGAATCCAAATCTGGGTTTATTTATGGGGTTGGTATTGTTTATTTATTATAATAATAATTTTATTATTATTATTATTATTGGATTAATGAGGGTTTGGAATAAATGCCATTGTCATCAGGGCTCTAAGGATTAAAAATGGCTCTTGAGGGATCTCAGAATTCAAATCTGAATTTATTGGGTTTTATTTATAGGGCTATTATTATTATTAATTTTTTTATTAATTATAAATTATTATTTATTGCTTGTTGTTAATTACAGGATTATTGAGAGTTTGGAATAGGTGCCACTGTCAGCAGGGCTCTAAAAATTAAAAGTGGCTTTTCTGGAATCTAAAATGGGAGATCCCAGAATCCAGATGGGTTTTATTGATAGGGATATTATTATTTATTAGTTTTTATTAATTATCAATGATTAATTATTGTTAATTATGGGATTACTAAAGGTACTGGATAGGTGCCATTGTCAGCAGGGCTCTAAAAATTAAAAATTGCTTTTCTGGGATCTAAAATGAGGGATCCCAGAATCCAAATCTGGGGCCCAAACCCCAAAATAAAGGATTTGATCAGCCCTGAGGGTATTGATCAGAAATAAGGGGATTGATCAGCACTGAGGGGATTGATCAGCCCTCAGGGTATTGATCAGCCCTGAGGGTATTGATCAGCTCTGAGAGGATCGATCAGCACTGAGGGGATTGATCAGCAATAAGGGGATTGATCAGCATTGAGGGTATTGATCAGAAATAAGGGGATTGATCAGCATTGAGGGTATTGATCAGAAATAAGGGGATTGATCAGCATTGAGGGGATTGATCAGAAATAAGGGGATTGATCAGCATTGAGGGGATTGATCAGCAATAAAGGGATTGATCAGCTCTGAGGGGATTGATCAGCCCTCAGGGTATTGATCAGCCCTGAGGGTATTGATCAGCTCTGAGAGGATCGATCAGCCCTGAGGGTATTGATCAGCAATAAGGGGATTGATCAGAAATAAAGGGATCGATCAGCACTGAGGGGATTGATCAGCAATACGGGGATTGATCAGCCCTGAGGGGATTGATCAGAAATAAAGGGATTGATCAGCACTGAGGGGATTGATCAGCAATACGGGGATTGATCAGCACTGAGGGGATTGATCAGAAATAAAGGGATTGATCAGCAATAAGGGGATTGATCAGAAATAAGGGGATTGATCAGCCCTGAGGGTATTGATCAGCAATAAGGGGATTGATCAGAAATAAAGGGATTGATCAGCACTGAGGGGATTGATCAGCAATACGGGGATTGATCAGCACTGAGGGGATTGATCAGAAATAAAGGGATTGATCAGCACTGAGGGGATTGATCAGAAATAAAGGGATTGATCAGCACTGAGGGGATTGATCAGCAATACGGGGATTGATCAGCACTGAGGGGATTGATCAGAAATAAGGGGATTGATCAGCCCTGAGGGTATTGATCAGCAATAAGGGGATTGATCAGAAATAAAGGGATTGATCAGCACTGAGGGGATTGATCAGCAATACGGGGATTGATCAGCACTGAGGGGATTGATCAGAAATAAGGGGATTGATCAGCCCTGAGGGTATTGATCAGAAATAAAGGGATTGATCAGCACTGAGGGGATTGATCAGAAATAAAGGGATTGATCAGCACTGAGGGGATTGATCAGCAATACGGGGATTGATCAGCACTGAGGGGATTGATCAGAAATAAAGGGATTGATCAGCAATAAGGGGATTGATCAGAAATAAGGGGATTGATCAGCTCTGAGAGGATTGATCAGCAATAAGGGGATTGATCAGCACTGAGGGGATTGATCAGCATTGAGGGGATTGATCAGAAATAAGGGGATTGATCAGAAATAAGGGGATTGATCAGCAATAAGGGGTTTGATTGAAAAGTTTGATGAGCCCTGAGGGGATTGATCAGAACTGAGGTCATGCATCAGCAATAAGGGGTTTGATTAAGAAGTTTGATGAGCCCTGAGGTGATTGATAAGAACTGAGAGGTTTGACTGAGGGGATTGATCAGCAATAAGAGGATTTATCAGTTCTGAGGGTATTGATCAGCAATAAGGGGATTGATCAGAAATAAAGGGATTGATCAGCAATAAGGGGATTGATCAGAAATAAGGGGTTTGACTGAGGAGTTTGATCAGCCCTGAGGGGATTGATCAGAACTGAGAGGTTTGACTGAGGGGATTGATCAGCCCTGAGGGGATTGATCAGAAATAAAGGGATTGATCAGCAATAAGGGGATTGATCAGCAATAAAGGGTTTGACTGAGGAGTTTGATGAGCCCTGAGGGTATTGATCAGCCCTGAGGTTATTGATCAGCCCTGAGGTGATCGATCACCCCCTGAGGTTATCGACCAGCCCTGAGGTGATCGATCACCCCCTGAGGTTATCGATCAGCCCTGAGGTGATCAATCAGCCCCGATCCCCCCGCTGTGCCCCCCAGGGCTGTCCCTGATCCTGAAGGCCTCTCAGAGGGATCACCTGCCCCTCCTCTCCACCGTGGCCGGGGTCAGGGTGATGATCCACAAACACAACCAGAGCCCCTTCCTGGAGCACGAGGGCTTCGACGTCCGGCCCGGCATCGCCACCGCCATCGCCATCCGACAGGTGGGGCCTAAAGCGGGGGTTTGGGGGCCTAAAGGGGGGGTTTGGGGGCCTAAATGTGGGGTTTGGGGTCACCAAATGTGGGGTTTGGGGTCACCAAGTGTGGGGTTTCCTGGAGCACGAGGGCTTCGACGTCCGGCCCGGCATCGCCACCGCCATCGCCATCCGACAGGTGGGGCCTAAAGCGGGGGTTTGGGGGCCTAAAGGTGGGGTTTGGGGGCCTAAATGTGGGGTTTGGGGTCACCAAATGTGGGGTTTGGGGTCACCAAGTGTGGGGTTTCCTGGAGCACGAGGGCTTTGACATCCGGCCCGGCATCGCCACCGCCATCACCATCCGACAGGTGGGGCCTCATGGGGTTTGGGGGCCCTAAAGGTGGGGTTTGGGATCTCCAAAGGTGGGGTTTGGGATCTCCAAAGGTGGGGTTTGGGGTCCAGCAGGTGGGAGTGAGCCTCTCCTTCCTCTCCTTCCTCTTCCTCCTCTTCCTCCTCTCCTTCCTCCTCTTCCTCTCCCTCCTCTCCTCAGTAGGTTCAGGTCCAAATAAATCATCCCAAATCATCCCAAATGTGGGGTTTGGGAATCCAGAAGGTGGGAATGTCCCCTCTGGGTCCTCTGGGTGCTCTTCTTCCTCTCCTCAGTGGATTCAGATCCAAATAAATCATCCCAAATCCTCCCGAATGTGGAGTTTTGGAATCCAGCAGATGGGAGAGAGCCTTGGGGTCCTCTCCTTCCTCTCCATCCTCTCCATCCTCTCCTCAGTGGGCTCAGGTCCAAATAAATCATCCCAAATCATCCCAAATGTAGGGTTTGGAATCCAGCAGGTGGGAATGGGCCTCTCGGGGAGCTCTGCTCACCCCAAATGGGGAATTTTGGGACCCAGCAGGGTTGGCACCACCCCAGGGCTGGGAATGTCCCGTCTGGTGGCTCAGGGACACCCGGCGGGCTCGGGGTGTCTTCTCCTTCCTCCAGAGCTCTAATTAACCCAGCTCATCACTCGGGGCTCTAATTAATGAACCCAAATAATCACTCGGGGCTCTGATTGATTAACCCAGCTCATCACTTGGGGCTCTAATTAATGAATCCCAGCTCATCACTTGGGGCTCTAATTAATAAACCCAAATAATCACTCGGGGCTCTGATTGATTAACCCAGCTCATCACTTGGGGCTCTAATTAATGAATCCCAGCTCATCACTTGGGGCTCTAATTAATAAACCCAAATAATCACTCGGGGCTCTGATTGATTAACCCAGCTCATCACTCGGGGCTCTGATTGATTAACCCAGCTCATCACTCGGGGCTCTAATTAACGAACCCAGCTGATCCCTGCGTGTCCCTTTCTGTGCCCACAGGACGAGGTGAATCGCCTGGGTGGGAATTACGGGAAATGCACGCGGGACGGGCAGGACGTGACTGTGGAACTGCTCTACAACAGCTCCTACAGCCTGCAGGTAACTGAGCCTGGTCTAACTGAGCCTGGCCTGGCTAAACCTGACTGTAACAGCTCCTACAGCCTGCAGGTAACTGAGCCTGGCCTAACTGAGCCTGGCCTGGCTAAACCTGGCTGTAACTGCTCTACAACAGCTCCTACAGCCTGCAGGTAACTGAGCCTGGCCTGGCTAAACCTGACTGTAACTGCTCTACAACAGCTCCTACAGCCTGCAGGTAACTGAGCCTGGCCTAACTGAGCCTGGCCTGGCTAAACCTGGCTGTAACTGCTCTACAACAGCTCCTACAGCCTGCAGGTAACTGAGCCTGGCCTGGCTAAACCTGGCTGTAACTGCTCTACAACAGCTCCTACAGCCTGCAGGTAACTGAGCCTGGCCTAACTGAGCCTGGCCTGGCTAAACCTGGCTGTAACTGCTCTACAACAGCTCCTACAGCCTGCAGGTAACTGAGCCTGGTCTAACTGAGCCTGGCCTGGCTAAACCTGGCTGTAACAGCTCTACAAGAGCTCCTACAGGTAACTGAGCCTGGTCTAACTGAGCCTGGCCTAACTGAGCCTGGCCTAACTGAGCCTGGCCTAACTAAACCCAGCTCTACAACAGCTCCTACAGCCTGCAGGTAACTGAGCCTGACCTAACTGAGCCTGGCCTGGCTAAACCTGACTGTAACAGCTCCTACAGCCTGCAGGTTACAGCCTGGCTTAGCTAAACCCAGCCTGGCTAAACCCAGCCTAGATAAACCCAGCTCTACAACAGCTCCTACAGCCTGCAGGTAACTGAGCCTGGCCTGGCTGAGCCTGTTTCCCCTTTTCTCTGAAGATCTTCATCCTACAGAGTTAGAGTATATAGTTTAATTTATTTATTTATTTGTAATTTTTGTTTGTTCATCTAAATTTATTTTATTTATTTTAAATGATCTAAATTAATTCATCTAAATTTATTAAATTATATTATTGTCGTATAAATTATAGTTTATTCAATTATCTCTAAATTAGTTCATCTAAATTTATTTTAATTTATTTTTAGAGTTGGAATGAATATATAGATTTTTTTAAAATGTTTATTTATATTTTTGTTTGTTCATCTAAATTTATTTTATTTATTTTAAATAATCTAAGTTATTTCATCTAAATTTATTAAATCATATTACTATCATATCAATTATAATTTAATCTAAATTTATTTTAATTTATTCAATTCATTTAAATTTAATCTAAATTTATTTTAATTTATTCTATTCATTTAAATTTAATCTAAATTTATTTTAATTTATTTTTAGAGTTGGAATATATAGATTTTTTTATATTTTTTTAAATTTTATTTATTTATATTTTTTGTTTGTTCATCTAAATTTATTTTCTCTTTCTCCAATAATTCTCCCCCCATCCCAGGCGTGTCTGCACTCGTGTTTCCAGCGGACGATGCTCCGCGAGTGCGGCTGTGGGTATTTGTATTTCCCTCTGCCCGCAGGAGCCGCCAGCTGTGACTACAATAAACACCCCGCCTGGGGTAAGGGGGGAAAATGGGAAATTTTGGGAAAATCCAGGGGAAAAAAACTGGGAAAATCTGGGAATTTCTGGGGAAAAATGGGGAAAAAATGGGAATTTTTGGGACATTCTGGGCCCCGCGTTGTGACTACAACACACATCCAACCTGGGGTAAGGGGGGGAAAATGGGGAAAAATGGGAAAATCCTGGGAAAATCCATGAAAAAATGGGGGGAAATGAGAAAATCCTTGGAAAAAAATGGGAAAAAATGGGAAAAAAAGGGAAAAAATGGGAAAATCCAGGAAAAAATGGGAATTTCTGGGACATTCTGAGCCCCACGCTGTGACTACAATAAACACCCAGCTTGGGGTAAGGGGGAAAAATGGGAAGTTTTGGGAAAACCCAGGGGAAAAAAACTGGGAAAATCTGGGGGAAAATCTGGGGGAAAATGGGGAATAAATGGAAAAAAAATGGGGGAAAAATGGGGGGAAAAATGGGGAAAAAAATGGGGGAAAAAATGGGGAAAAAAATGGGGGAAAAAATGGGAAAAAATGGGAATTTTTGGGACATTCTGGGCCCCGTGCTGCGACTACAACAAACACCTGGCCTGGGGTAAGGTGGAAAAATGGGAAAATCTGGGAAAATCCGGGAAAATCCCAGAAAAAATGGGAAATTCTGGGAAAAAATGGGAAATTCTGGGAAAAAAATGGGAAAAAATGGGAATTTTTGGGACATTCTGAGCCCTGCACTGCAACTACAACACACACCCCGCCTGGGGTAAGGGGGAAATCTGGGAAAAATGGGGAAAAATGGGAAAATCTGGGAAAAAATGGGAAAATCTGGGAAATCCAGGAAAATAAAAAAAATCCCCTGGGAAATCCTGGGAAATTTAAGTCTGATTTTTTTTTTCCCCTCAATCTCTGCCTAAGTCTGAATTCCTAAACTGGGATTTTAGGATTTAAATCTGATATTTTTAGGATATAAATCTGATTTTTTTTAGGATTTAAATTTCATTTTTTAGGATTTAATTCTGATTTTTTAGGATTTTTTTAGGATTTAAATCTGATTTTTTTTTAGGATTTAATTCTAATTTTTTTAGGATTTAAATTTCATTTTTTAGGATTTAAATCTGATTTTTTAAAGATTTAATTCTGATTTTTTTAAAGGAATTCCTAAACTGGGATTTTGGGATTTTAATCTGATTTTTTAGTATTCAAATCTGATTTTTTGGAGGCAATCCCTGACCTTTCCCTTCCCCAGGTCACTGTTTTTACCGACTCTACGCCCGGCTCAGGAATCACCACCTGAACTGTTTCCAGCAGTGCCCCAAGCCCTGCAGGTGAGACACAAAAAAAACACCTGGAAAGGCCAAAATTCCAAAATTCCCCAGGAAATTCATGGATTGGGTGATGACAAAAGTGAGGAGGGAGGGAAAATAAAGAGCACACAGAATTAAAATGGAATTAAAATGGAATTAAAATTGAATTACTTTAAATTTAATGGAATTTAATGGAATTAAATTGAATTAAAATTGAATTAAAAATGAACTAAACAGAATTAAAAGTGAATTAGAATTGAATTTAAATTAAATTAAATTGAATTGAAATTAAATTGAATTGAATTAAAAATGAATTAAAATTGAATTAAAAATGAATTAAAATTGAATTAAAATTAATTAAATGGAATTAAAAATTAATTAAATTGCATGGACTTCAATTGAATTAAATGGAATTAAAATTGAATTAAATTGAATGGAATTAAATTGAAATAAAAATGAATTTAATTAAATTGAATTTAATCAGAAGTTTATCCTTTTTTCTTTCAGTTTCACCTTTTTTTTTTTTTTTAGTGCGGGACAGTTTCAAAATGAAAAGAGATTTTTTAAGCATAAAATAAAATAAAAAATTAATAAATAAATAAAATTAAATTAAAAGCAGTTGAGGTGAAATTATTTAAATCATCCTGAAATATTTAATTAAGCCCCACCCAAATTATTTGTCTCATTTTTCGACCTGAATTCTTTTAGTTCAGGAATTTTTGGGGTTGGGGAATTCTCCTGCCCGGAATTCCTGAGGGTTTTTCCTGTTTTTTTCCTCTCCTCAGGGAATCCCTGTACAGAGTCTCAGCTGGGACAGCCAAGTGGCCCTCGGCAAAATCCCAGGTAAATTAATTCCCAAAATCCCAGGAAAATTCCCCAAAAATCCCAGGGAAATTCTCCCTAAAAATCCCAGGTAAATTCCAAAAAAATCCCAGGTAAATTCCAAAAAAATCCCAGGTAAATTCCTCCAAAAATCCCAGGGAAATTCCAAAAAAATCCCAGACAAATTCCCAAAAAATCCCAGGTAAATTCCCCAAAAATCCTGGGTAAATTAATTCCAAAAAAAAAAAGTCCCAGGTATTGCCCAAATCCCAGGTCAATTAATTCCAAAAAAATCCCAGTTAAATTCCCCAAATCCCAAGTAAATAAATTCCCAAAACAGTCTCAGGTAAATTCCCAAAATATAACAAGCATTCCAATAACAAATATCCCAATAATCAATATTCTAATAGAAATATCCCAATACCCAATATCCCAATAACCAATATCCCAATACCCAATATTCTCATAACCAATATCCCAATAACCAATATCCCAATAACCAATATCCCAATAACCAATATTCCAATAACCAATATGCCAATTACCAACATTCCAATAACCAATATTCCAATAATCAATATTCTAATAGAAATATCCCAATACCCAATATCCCAATAACCAATATTCCAATAACCAACATTCCAATAACCAATATCCCAATAACCAATATCCCAATAACCAATATTCCAATAACCAATATTCCAATTACCAACATTCCAATAACCAATATCCCAATAACCAATATCCCAATAACCAATATTCCAATAACCAATATTCTCATGACCAATATCCCAATAGCCAATAACAAACATTCCAATAGAAATATCCCAATAACCAATAATTCAATAACAACTATTACAATAGAAATATTCCCATAACAAATATTCCAATACCCAGTACTCCAATAACCAACATCCCACTAATCAATATCCCAATACCCAACATCCCAATAGCCAATATTCCCTTAACCAATATCCCACTAACCAATATCTCAATAACCAATATCTCAATAACAAACATTCCCATAACCAATATCCCAATAGCCAATAACAAACATTCCAATAGAAATATTCCCATACCCAATACTCCAATAATCAATATTCCCTAATCAATACTCCCCCAGGACTGGGTTCGGCAGGCCCTGCGGCACCAGCACGGATACAACTCCACCAGCAGCAGGTAAATCCTGGGAATGCTGACCCTGCATGAGGGGAGTGGGGAGGGGGGGAAATAAACCCCTGATAAATCCCCCCAAAATTCCCAATAAATCCCCATTAAACCCCCAATAAAATCCTCAATAAATTTCCAATGAATTCCCAATAAACTCCCAATAAATTCCCAATAAACCCCCATTAAATAAACTCCCAATAAACTTCCAATAAATCCCAATAAATTCCCAATGAACTCCCAATAAATTCTCCCAGTCCCAGCTGGGAATGTCCCCACTGAGAATGTCCCCAATGAGCGTCCCAGTGCCAGCTGAGAATGTCCCCAGTGGGAATGTCCAAATGCCAGTTGGGAATATCCCGGTCCTGTGGGAATGTCCCATTGGGAATGTCCTCCTGTGAGTGTCCCCAGTGAGTGTCCCGGTGCCAACTGGGAATGTCCCATTGGGAATGTCCCATTGGGCATGTCCCCCTGTGAGTGTCCCCAGTGAGTGTCCCAGTGCCAGCTGGGAATGTCCCCAGTGGGAATATCCCAGTGCCAGTTGGGAATGTCCTATTAGGAATGTCTTACTGTGAGTGTTGTGCTGGGCATGTTCCCACTGGGAATGTCTCACTGGGATTGTCCCTATGGGAATGTCCCATTGGGAATGTCCACACTGGAGATGTCCCATTAGGAATGTCCCCCTGTGAGTGTCCCCCAGTGGGTATCCTGGTGCCACCTGGGGATGTCCCCAGTGCCCACAGGGAATGTTCCCACAGGGAACGTCCCAACTGGGAATATCCCCATTGGGAATGTCCCAGTGGGAATGTACCATTGGGAATGTACCATTGGGAATGTACCTGGTGCCAATTGGAAATGTCCCCCTGTGAGTGTCCCCTCTGGGATTGTCCCCTCTGGGAATGTCTCCAGTGAGTGTCCCAGAGCCAGCTGGGAATGTCCTAGTGCCAATTGGGAATGTCCCATAGGAATTGTCCCCTCTGGGAATGTCCCCCCTGTGAGTGTCCCATTGGGAATGTCCCCCTGTGAAATGTCCCCCTATGAATGTCCCATTGGGAATGTCCCCACTGGGAATCTCCCATTTGGAATGTCCCCAGTGAGTCCCAGTGCCACCTGGGAATGTCCCCACTGGGAATGTCCCATTGGGAATGTCCCACTGGGAATGTCCTGTCTGGAATTGTCCCCCCTGTGAGTGTCTCCTGTCAGTGTCCCCTCTGGGAATGTCCCATTGGGAATGTCCTCTCTGGGATTGTTCCACTGGGATTGTCCCATTGGGAATGTCCCACTGGGAATGTCCCAGTGCCAGCTGGGAATGTCCCCACTGTGAGTGTCCCATAGGGAATGTCCCATTAGGAATGTCCCCCTATGAATGTCCCCATTGTGAATGTCCCCATTGTGAATGTCCCCATTGGGAATGTCCCCATTGGGAATGTCCCCATTGGGAATGTCCGCTTTGGGAATGTCCCCATTGGGAATGTCCCCAGTGCGTGTTCTGGTGCCAGCTGGGAATGTCCCTCTGGGATTGTCCCCTCTGGGAATGTCCCCTTTGAATGTCCCCCCGGGAATGTCCCATTGGGAATGTCCCCCTGGAATTGTCCCCCTTTGAATGTCCCCTGGGATTGTCCCCATTGGGGTGTCCCGGTGCCAGGTGTCCCGTGTCCCCACAGGAGGGACATTGCCAAGGTCACCATCTTCTACCAGCAGCTGAACTACCAGGCCGTGCATGAGGCCCCGCTGCTCTCCGTACGTTTGGCCTTTTCTTGGCATTCCACTGGGGTTTGGGAGGGGTTAATTCATAAAAATTCATTATTTCCCTTTAGTTTTATATGGTGTTTATATATCTGATAATCTTAATTGTTAATCCCTAGAATTTCACTCTATAGCTTTATTTTTATATGATATATATATATAAAATATGGATATGGATAATAAAATATGGAGATATAAATATATATCTATCTTTATCTCCATATAAATGTATCCATATAAATATATCCATATAAATATATATTAATATAAATATATATATATATATCCATACATATATCCATATAAAATATGGAGATATATACATATTTTATATGATAATATTAATTAATAATCTCTAGAAATTCTTTATTTTTATATGGTATAAAAATCTGTATTTATTAATATGATAAGATTAATTATTAATCCCTAGAAATTAATTGTCTTTATTTTTATATGATATATAAATATTTGTATTTATATGATAAGATTAATTATTAATCCCTAGAAATTCTTTAGCTTTATTTCTATATAATATATAAATATCCATATTTATATAATAATATTAATAATCCCTAGAAATCAATTATTTACCTTTACTTTTATATGATATATAGATACCCATATTTATTTATATGATAAAATTAATTATTAATCCTTAGAAATTAATTTTTTATTTCTTCTCAACCTTGGCAGTCAGGGAGAACAAAGAGATTACTGGGGTTTGGGCCAAAGAAAAAGGGGTTTGGAGGGGATTTTCCAAAGGGGAATTTGGAGTTTTGGGATTAGTTTTGGGGTTTTTATTTAGGAAAATGATTGGGATAATGAGCCACAGATCCAATATACTCCAGATATGAGTGTGAAGAATAGAGAGAACACAGAAAAGAAATTAAAAAAACCCTAAACTGTGTTCCCTGCCTGAATTTTATGGAATTTTTCCCCCAGGAGAACCTGCAACTTGGGGTTTTTTGGATTTTCTCTTAGGGAAAGGGATTTTTATTTAGGGAAGTGATTGGCATAATGACCCACTGACTCAACAGGCTCCATATACAAGTTTGAGGATAAGACAGAACCCAAAAAATTAATTAAAAAAAACTCAAAACCCCCCAAAACCACCCCAAAACCTCTGAATTTTTCTGGTATTTTTTTTTCTCCAGGAGAACCTGCTGCTGTCCAGCATGGGCAGCCAGTGGAGCCTGTGGTTCGGCTCCTCGGTGCTGTCGGTGGTGGAGATGCTGGAGCTGCTGCTGGACACGCTGGCCCTGTCCCTGCTGCTGCTCTGCCGGAGGCTGCGGCCCCCCGGGACCCCCGGGAGGGACCCCCAGCCCAGCCCAGGGCTCAGCCCGGCCCCCCAGGACCCCCAGAACCCCTAGGGGGGTCCCCCAGCCCAGCCCAGGGCTCAGCCCGGCCCCCCAGGACCCCCAGAACCCCCAGAATCCATAGGGGAGTCCCCCAGCCCAGCCCAGGGCTCAGCCCGGCCCCCCAGGACCCCCAGAACCCCTAGGGGGGACCCCCAGCCCAGCCCAGGGCTCAGCCCGGCCCCCCAGGACCCCCAGGACCCCCAGAACCCCTAGGGGGGGTCCCCAGCCCAGCCCAGGGCTCAGCCCGGCCCTGCAGGACCCCCAGGACCCCCGGGAGGGGATTGGGAACAGCCCCAGGGGCCCCCAGGTGACGCTGGAGGGGTTTGGGGACACCCAGGACATGGATTTGGGGATGGGGGAGAGGAGCTGAGGGGGGTCTGAGGGACTGGGGAGGGGATTGGGGGTGTCCTGGTGATGATGGGAAGGGAACAGGGATGTCCTGGATGCTTTTCTGGGAGCTCTGACAGTGTCTGGAATTCTGGTCCTGCTGGAAATGTGACTGGGATGTTCTGGATCTGCTCCTGGGAGCTCTGGCAGGGCTTGGAATTCCCTGAATTCTGCTGGAAAAGCCCCAGGGACACCCTGGATCTTCTTATGGGAACTCTGAGTGTGCTTGGAATTTACCTGATCCTGCTGGAAATGTGCCAGGGATGTTCTTGATCCTCTCCTGGGAACTGTGACAGTGTTTGGAATTCTGCTGGTCCTGCTGGAAATGGGACAGGGATGTTCTGGATCAACCCCTGGGAACTCTGGCAGGCCTTGGAATTCCCTTAATCCTACTGGAAACGTCACAGGGATGTTCTGGATCCTCTCCTGGGAGCTGTGACAGTGTTTGGAATTCTCCTGATGCAGCTGGAAATGTGCCAGGGATGTCCTGGATCCACCCTGAGTATGGAAATGATTGGAATTCCCTTAATTCTGCGGGAAAGAGCACAAGGATGTCCTGGATCCTCTCCTGGGAACCCTGACTGTACTTGGAATTCCCTTAATTCTGCTAAAAATGTGCCAGGGATGTCCTGGGTCTGCTCCTGGGAGCTGTGACAGTGTTTGGAATTCTCCTGGTGCTGCTGGAAAAGGGATAGGGGTGTCCTGGATCCACCCTGAGCATGGAAATGATTGGAATTCTCTTAATTTTTTGGGAAATGTGACAGGGATGTGCTGGATCCTCTCCTGGGAGCTCTGGCAGGGCTTAGAATTCCCTAAACTCTGCTGGAAAAGCCCCAGGGACATCCTGGATCCTCTCCTGGGAACTGTGACAGTGTTTTGGATTCTCCTGATCCTGATGGAAAAGCCCCAGGGATGTCCTGGATTCACAGCTGAGCATTGAAATTATTTGAATTCCCTTAATTCTGCGGGAAAGGGCACAGGGATGTGCTGGATCCTCTCCTGGGAGCTCTGGCAGGGCTTGGAATTCCCTGAGTTCTTCTGGAAAAGCCCCAGGGACATCCTGGATCCTCACCTGGGAACTGTGACAGTGTCTGGAATTCTCCTGGTCCTGCTGGAAAAGCCCCAGGGATGTGCTGAATCTGCTCCTGGGAGCTGTGACAGTGTTTGGAATTCTCTGAATTCTGCTGGAAAAGTCACAAGGACATTCTGGATCCATCCCTGAGCATGGAAATTATTTGAATTCCCTTAATTCTGCTAAAATGTGCCAGGGACACCCTGGATCCTCTCCTGGGAGCTGTGACAGTGTTTGGAATTCTCCTGGTCCTCCTGGAAAATCTCCAGGGATGTTCTTGATCCTCTCCTGGGAACTGTGATAGTGTCTGGAATTCTCCTGATCCTTCTGGGAAAGCTCCAGGGACATCCTGGATCCACAGCTGAGTGTGGCAGTGCCTGGAATTCCCTGAATTCTGCTCAAAAAGTGACAGGGACACCCTGGATCATCTCCTGGGAGCTCTGGCAGGGCTTGGAATTCCCTGAATTCTGCTGGAAAAGTGACAGGGACACCCTGGATTCACACCTGAGTGTGGCAATGCCTGCAATTCCCTTAATTCTGCTGGAAAAGCCCCAGGGATGTCCTGGATTCACAGCTGAGCATGGAAATGATTGGAATTCCCTTCCTGCTGCTAAAAATGTGCCAGGGACACCCTGGATCCTCTCCTGGGAGCTGTGACAGTGTTTGGAATTCTCCTGGTCCTGCTGGAAAAGGGACAGGGATGTTCTGGCTCCACCTCTGAGCATGGAAATTACTGGAATTCCCTTAATTCTGCTGGAAATGTGACAGGGATGTGCTGGATCCTCTCCTGGGAGCTCTGGCAGGGCTTGGAATTCCCTTAATTCTGCTGGAAAAGCCCCAGGGACACCCTGGATCCTCACCTGGGAACTGTGACAGTGTTTGGAATTCTCCTGATCCTGCTGGAAAAGCCCCAGGGATGTCCTGGATCCTCTCCTGGGCATGGAAATGATTGGAATTCCCTAAATTCTGTGGGAAATGTGCCAGGGACACCCTGGATCCTCTCCTGCGAACTCTGGCAGGGCTTGGAATTCCCTTAATTCTACTGGAAATGGGACTGGGGCTTCTCCAGCTGCATCAGGAGGGGAAATTAGGAGGGGAAAAGGAAAATTAGGAGGGGAAATAAAGGGAAAATTAGAAGGGGGAAAAAAGGAAATTTAGGCAGGAAAAAAGGGAAATTGGGGGGTAAAAAAGGAAAAAATTGGGAGGGGAAAAAAGGGAAATAAAGAGGGAAAAAAGGGGAAATTAGAAGGGGGAAAAAAGGGAAATTGGGAGAGAAAAAAAGAGAAATTAGGAGGGGAAAAAAGGGAAATAAAGAGGGAAAAACTGGAAAAATAGGAGGGGAAAAAAGGAAAAATAGGAGGGGAAAGAAAGGGAAATTGGGAGGGAAAAAAGGGATCATTTGGGTGGGAAAAAAAGGGAAAATTAGATGGGGAAAAATAGGAAAATTGTGAGGAGAAAAAAAAAAAGAGAAATTAGGAGGGGAAAAAGGAAAATTGGGAGGGGAAAAAAGGGAAATTAGGAGGGGAAAATAGGAGAAAATTGGGAGGGGAAAAAAGGGAAAATTAGAAGGGAAAAAAAAAGGGAAATTAGGAGGGAAAAAAGGGAAATTGGGAGGGAAAAAAAGGAAAAATTAGGAGGGGGGAAAAAAAGGAAAATTAGGAGGGGGAAAAAGGAAATTTAGGAGGGGAAAAAAGGGCAAATTTGGGAGAAATATTCCCTAAAATCTTCACCAGAATAAAATAAAAACCAAATCAGACCCCGACAGTTAAATACAGACCAAACTGTATTGAATGAAAATTGCACTAAGTCCTCTGGGCACATCAATAATAAGAATAAATTAAATACTTTTAAAACAATTTCCACGGATTTTTTAAAAAGAACAAAGCACAAAAAAAAAAAAAAAAAAAAAAAAAAAAAATCAAATCCCCCAATAAAACAAAAAAAAAAGAACATTTTAAAACCTCCCCTCCCCCCAAAAAATACTGTCAGGTAGGAAAAGTGCACCGAGTTTTTTTTTTTGTTTGTTTTGTTTTGTTTTTTTTTTTAAACATTTAAATCAAAAAGTACCGACGACGTGATCGATAAATCAATAAAATATCAATAAATCGATAAATCCATTGTCTCGCTTTTCGCAGCCGTATTTACAATTATTATTATTATTATTTTGTTTTTATTTTTTTCTTCTTTTTTCTTCTTTCTTTTCTGACTTTCTTGTCCTTCAGCAGAGTCTGGAGGCTCCAGGATGGGATTTCTGGCCCGAATTCCCAGGGAGGGGAATAAAAAGTGAAATTAAATCACTGGAAAAGCGGGAGCTGATTTCAGACCAGGGGGATTGAAAATCACTTTGAAAATCAATTTAAAAACCAGTTTGAAAATCAATTTAAAACCCAATTGTTTGAAAATCAGTTTAAAAAACCGGTTTGAAAACCAATTTGAAAACCAGTTCTAAAACCAGCTGGAAAACCAGTTCCAAAATCAATTTAAAACCCAATTATTTGAAAATCAGTTTAAAAAACAGTTTAAAAATCAATCTGAAAACCAATTTAAGAACCAGTTTGAAAATCACTTTGAAAACCAGTTTGAAAAACCAATCTGAAACAATTTTAAAAACAATTTCAAAAACCAGTTTTAAAACCAGTTTGAAAACAAATTTGAAAACCGATTTAAAAACCAGTTTGAAACCGCTTTGAAAACCAATTTGAAAACCAGTTTAAAAACCACTTTGAAAATCAGTTTAAAAACCAACCTGAAAACCAATTTAACAACCAGTTATTTGAAAACCAATTTGAAAAACCAGTTTGAAAACCAGTTTAAAAACCAACTTGAAAATAAATTTGAAAATCAGTTTGAAAACCAGCTTGAAAACCAGTTTCAAAATCAGTTTGAAACCCAATCTCAAAACCAATTTAACAACCAGTTATTTGAAAACCAGTTGAAAAACCAGTTTGAAAACCGATTTAAAAACCAGTTTGAAAATCAGTTCCAAACCGGTTTTGAAAAATCAGTTTCAAAATCAGTTTTAAAGCCAATTTGAAAACCAATTTGAAAACCAGTTTGAAAAACCAGTTTAAAAATCAATCTCAAAACCAATTTAAGAACCAGTTTGAAAATCAGTTTGAAAATCACTTTGAAAACCAGTTTGAAAAACCAATCTGAAACAATTTTTAAAAACAATTTGAAAAACCAGTTTTAAAACCAGTTTGAAAACAAATTTGAAAACCAATTTGAAAACCAGTTTGAAAATCAGTTTAAAAACCAATCTGAAAACCAATTTAACAACCAGTTATTTGAAAATCAGTTTGAAAAACCAGTTTGAAAACCAGTTTAAAAACCAACTTGAAAATAAATTTGAAAATCAGTTTAAAAACCAGCTTGAAAACCAGTTTCAAAATCAGTTTGAAACCCAATCTCAAAACCAATTTAACAACCAGTTATTTGAAAATCAGTTTGAAAACCAGTTTGAAACCCAATTTGAAAACCAACTTAAAAAACAGTTTGAAAACCAATTTGAAACCCAATCTCAAATGCAATTTAAGAACTAGTTACTTGAAAATCAGTTCAAAAACCAGTTCAAAAATCAGTTTAAAATCCAGTTTAAAAACCAATTTGAAAATAAATTTGAAAATCAGTTTGAAAACCAATCTCAAAACCAATTTAACAACCAGTTATTTGAAAATCAGTTTGAAAATCAGTTTGAAAAACCAGTTTGAAAAATCAGTTTAAAAACCAGTTTGAAAAATCAGTTTGAAAACCAGCTCTAAAATCAGTTTGAAAACCAATTTAAAAACCAATTTGAAAATAAATTTGAAAATCAGCTTGAAAACCAGATTCAAAATCAGTTTGAAAACCAATTTAAAAACCAATTTAACAACCAGTTATTTGAAAATCAGTTTGAAAATCAGTTTGAAAACCAACTTAAAAACCAGTCTGAAAACCAATCTCAAAACCAATTTAACAACCAGTTTCAAAACCAATTTAAAAACCAGTTTTAAAAACTGATCTGAAAACCAATTTGAAAACCAGCTTGAAAACCAGCTAGAAAACCAGTTCAAAAAATAATTTAAAAATCAATTTAAAAACCAGTTTGAAAACCAATTTGAAAACCAGTTTGAAACCCCATTTAAAAACCAGTTTGAAAACCAGTTTGAAACCCAATCTCAAACCAATTTAAAAACTAGTTTGATAAATCAGTTTGATAAACCAACTTGAAAATCAATTTAAAAACCAGTTTAAAAACCCAGTTATTTGAAACCCAGTCTGAAAACCAGTTTGGGGTCACTGGACGTGTAAAAAACCCCAAATGCCTGAGCAGGACCGTGGTGACTCTGGTGGGATTTTCTCTCCTGGGAAGGTTCTGGAGGGGCTGAGGATGGATCCCAAATCCAGGAGGGAATTCCCTGCGGGATCTCCCGGCTCCTCACTTGGGGGCACAGCGGGTTTGGGGTCCTGGGGGGGGAGACTCGGATTTAGGGGTGGATTTGGGATCAGGAGCAGCACCACGACTTCCAACCCTGTCCCAGCTGGGCCAGGAGCAGCCAGGACTTGGATTTAGGGATGGATTTGGGATGGATTTGGGATTGGGAGCAGCACCACAACCTCCAGCCCCATCTCTGCTGGGCCAGGAGCAGCCAGGACTTGGATTTAAGGGTGGATTTAGGATGGATTTAGGATCAGCATCACAGCAACTTCCAGCCCCATCCCAGCTGTGCCAGGGCTGAAGGGATTGGATTTAGGGGTGGATTTGGGATTGGGATCAGTTTACAACCCCATCCCTGCTGGGCCAGGAGCAGCCAGGACTCAAATTTTGGGATGGATTTAGGGTCAGGAGCAGCTTCCAGCTCCATCCCAGCTGGGCCAGGGCTGCAGGAATTTGATTTAGGATCAGCATCAGCTTCCAGCCCCATCCCAGCTGTGCCAGGAGGCACCCAATACTCAGATTTTGGGGCGGATTTGGGATCAGGAGCAGCACCACAACCTCCAGCCCCATCCCAGCTGGGCCAGGGCTGCAGGGATTGAATTTAGGGATGGATTTGGGATTGGGATCAGCTTCTAACCCCGTCCCAGCTGTGCCAGGAGCAGCCAGGACTCGGATTTTGGGGTGGATTTGGGATCAGGAGCAGCTTCCAGCCCCGTCCCAGCTGTGCAAGGGCTGCAGGGATTGGATTTAGGATCAGCATCAGCTTCCAACCCCATCCTAGCTGTGCAAGGGCTGCAAGAATTGGATTTTGGGATGGATTTGGGATCGGGAGCAGCACCACAACTTCCAGCCCTGTCCCAGCTGTGCAAGGGCTGCAGGGATTGGATTTAGGATCAGCATCAGCTTCCAGCTCCATCCCAGCTGGGCCAGGGCTGCAGAGATTGAATTTAGGGATGGATTTGGGATTGGGATCAGCTTCCAATCCCATCCCAGCTGAGCCAGGAGCAGCCAGGACTCAGATTTAGGGGTGGATTTGGGATCAGGAGCAGCTTCCAGCTCCATCCCATCTGTGCAAGGGCTGAAGGGATTGGATTTAGGGGTGGATTTGGGATCGGGAGCAGCACCACGACTTCCAGCCCCGTCCCTGCTGGGCCAGGAACAGCCAGGGCCTGGAGCAGCCAGGACTCGGATTGTGGGGTGGATTTAGGATGGATTCGGGATCAAGATCAGCTTCCAGCCCCATCCCAGCTGGGCCAGGAGCAGCCAGGACTCAGATTTTGGGGTGGATTTCGGATCAGGAGCAGCACCACAACTTCCAGCCCTGCCCCAGCTGTGCCAGGGCTGCAGGAATTGGATTTAGGGGTGGATTTGGGATTGGGATCAGTTTACAACCCCATCCCTGCTGGGCCAGGAGAAGCCAGGACTCGGATTTAGGGATGGATTTAGGATGGATTTGGGATCAGGATCAGCTTCCAGCTCCATCCCATCTGTGCAAGGGCTGCAGGGATTGGATTTTGGGGTGGATTTCGGATCAGGAGCAGCACCACGACTTCCAGCCCCATCCCAGCTGGGCCAGGATCTGCAGGGATTTAATTTAGGGGTGGATTTGGGATGGGGGTCAGCTTCCAACCCCATCCCTGCTGGGCCAGCAGCAGCCAGGACTCGGATTTGGGATGGATTTAGGATCAGGAGCAGCTTCCAGCTCCATCCGAGCTGTGCAAGGGCTGCAGGAATTGGATTTCAGGATAAATTTGGGATCAGGAGCAGCACCACAACTTCCAGCTGGGCCAAGGCTGAAGGGATTGGATTTCAGGATGGATTTGGGATCGGGATCAGCTTCCAGCCCTGAGTTTTTTGGAACTGCTCATCCCCAAATCTCCAGTCCCTGAGCTCCCTAAAAACCCTCCAAAAATGGTATGAGACAGCCCTGGAATCATCAGCAAAGGAGATTCCAGAGGTTCCTGTGCTCCCTAAACCCTCCCAAAATGGGATGAGACACCTCTGGAATTATCAACAAAGGAGATTCCAGGGGTCCCTGTGCTCCTTAAATCCTCAAGAGAGTTCCAGACACAGAAAAAAGGAGATTCCAGGGGTCCCTGAGCTCCTTAAATCCTCCAAAAATGGGATGAGACACCTCCAAACAGAAAAAATGAGATTCCAGGGGTCCCTGTGCCCCCTAAACCCTCCCAAAACAGGATGAACCTCTGGAATCATCAACAAAGGAGATTTCAGAGGTCCCTGTGCTCCCTAAACCCTCTAGAGATTTCCAGACACAGAAAAAAAGAGATTCCAGGGGTCCCTGTGCTCCCTAAACCCTCCCAAAAATGGGATGAGACAGCCCTGGAATCACCAACGAAGGGAATTACAGGGGTCCCTGTGCTGCTTAAACCCTCCAAAAATGGGATGAGACAGCTCCAGACACAGAAAAAAACGAGATTCCAGGGGTCCTTCTGCTCCCTAAACTCCCCAAAAATGGGACAAGACTCCTCTGGAATCACCAACAAAGGAGAACCACGTTCCCTCACTGCAGTTAAGAGAGTCAGGGGAGGGGAAAAAAGGGAGAAAAATATGAAAATTCTGCTTTTTCTGGGAGCTGGGGAGGGGAGTGAGGGAATTCACCCACCCTGGGGGTGTCTGGAAAAGGGTTGGGTTTGGGGTCGGGGTCAGGGGAGGTTTTGGGGGGTGGGTTGGGCTCCATCATCATGAAGGTCTCTTTTAATCTGGGGATTTTGGGGTTCTGGGGTTTTGGGATCGTGGGGTTCTGGAGTTCTGGGATTTTGGGGTTCTGGGTCCTGTGGTTATGGGATCCTGTGGTTCTGGGATTTTGGGATTCTGAGATCCGGGATCTTGGGATTCTGGGATCCTGTGGTTCTGGGATTTTGGGATCCTGTGATTCTGGGAATTTGGGGTTCTAGGGTCCTGTGGCTCTGGGATTTTGGGATACTGGGGTCCTGTGATCCTGGGATTTTGGGGATCCTGTGATTTTGGGATTCTGGGATCTTGGGATTCTGGGATTTGGGATTCTGGGATCTTGTGGCTCTGGGGTTTTGGAATTTTGGGGTTCTGAGATTTTGGGATCTTGTAGTTCTGGGATTTTGGGGTTCTAGGATTTTGGGATACTGGGGTCCTGTGATCCTGTGATTTTGGGATTCTGGGATCTGAGATCTTGGGATTCTGGGATCCTGTGGCTCTGGGATTTTGGAGTTCTGGGATTCTGGGATTTTGGGACCCTGTGGTTCTGGGATCTTGTGGTTCTGGGATTTTGGGATCTTGTGATACTGGGATTTTGGGATCCTGGGATTTTGGGGTTCTGGGATTCTGTGATTTTGGAATTCTGGGATCTTGGGGTTCTGTGCTTCTGGAGTTCTGTGAGCCTGGGGTTCTGGATGGGAATCCTTGCAGGAATCCCTATGGGATGGGATCCTTCCAGGAATCCTTCCAGGAGTCCTTCCAGGAATCCCTGTGGGATGGGATCCTGTGGGATGGGATCCTGTGGGATGGGAATCCTTTCAGGGATCTCTGTGGGATGGGAATCCCTGTAGGATGGGGATCCTTCCAGGGATCCACGGGAGGGGAGCAGGGCAGGGATGGCTTTGGGCAGCAAACGAGGGGAGCGTGGCCGGCTCAGTCCTGAGAGCAGAGAAAGGGGGGGAACCAGAGTTCCCAATCCCATCCCAATCCCATCCCATCCCAATCCCCATCCCAACCCCAATCCCATCCCAATCCCGACCCTGCTGGGCCTCTGGAGCCCAAAACCAGCCTGGGAGGCCCCTCTGAGCCCTCCCTGGGCTCCAAGTCCTGATCCCTGCCCCAATTCCAGCACTGAGGGAGGGCCACCTTTGTCTGCTCCTGCTGCTGTGACTCTCTCCTGCTGTTGGTGACTTTCCTGCTCACCAAAGTTATTTTTTCCTTTTCTTCTCTTTTAAAAAAAATTCTTTTTTTCTTTTTTTTTTTCTTTTTTTTTTCCTTTTTCTTTTTTTCTTTTTCCTTCTTTTTTTCTTTTCCTTTTTTTCTTTTCCTTTTTTTCTTTTCTTTTTTCTTTTCAATTTTTTTTCCTTTTCCTTTTTTTTCCTTTTCCTTTTTTTTCTTTTCCTTTTTTTTCTTTTCAATTTTTTTTCCTTTTCCTTTTTTCTTCCTTTTCTTTTTTTTTTTTTCCTCGTCCTTTTTTTTTCTCCTTTTCCTTTTTTTTTTTCCTTGTCTTTTTTTTCCTCCTCTTCCTTTTTTTTTTCCTTTCTTTTTGTTTTCTTTTTTTTGTGTCTTTTTAAACTCTAAACTCACCTCTCACTCCATTAAAAAAAAAAAACAAAACCTCCCAAAAAAATTCCAACCATCCAGTAGTCAAACATGAGAACTCAAACCTCACAAGGGAAAAAAGCAAGGAAGACAAAAAAAAAAAAAAAAAAAAAAAAAAAAAAAAAAAAAAATCCTTTTTAACCTTCCTGAAAGGGAGAAAAATCCCAAACCAGAGTGACCTGGCAGGAAAAACAAACCACCCCGAGGATGAGGCTCCTCTCCAGGGATCCAGCCCGGCTCGGGGGAACATCCACAGAGGGGGGGAATTATTATTTTTTGGGGTCCCCTAACAGTCGTCGATGTTGAGGCTGATGAACTCCTGGATGCATTTCCTGTACTGCAGCTCCGTGGGGCTGGTGGTGGGGTACGGGCCCGGCTGCCCCTCGGCCTCCCGCATCTCCTCGTTCATCCGCGCCAGACGCAGCCTGGGGACAGCACAGGACAGACAGACAGGACAGACAGACAGGGGGACAGGACAGGACAGACAGGGGGACAGGACAGGACAGGACAGACAGGGGGACAGGGCAGGACAGACGGACAGGGGGACAGGGCAGACAGGGGGACAGGACAGGACAGACAGGGGGACAGGACAGACAGGGGGGACAGGACAGGACAGACAGGGGGACAGGACAGACAGGGGGGACAGGACAGGACAGACGGACAGGGGGACAGGGCAGACAGGGGGACAGGACAGGACAGACAGAGGGGACAGGACAGGACAGACAGAGGGGACAGGACAGACAGGGGGACAGGACAGGACAGACAGGGGGACAGGACAGGACAGACAGGGGGACAGGACAGGACAGACAGGGGGGACAGGACAGACAGGGGGACAGGACAGACAGGGGGACAGGACAGGACAGGACAGACAGGGGGACAGGACAGGACAGACAGGGGGACAGGACAGGGGTTAGTGCTGGTACTGATGGGTGAGTTTTTCTTGCTGTTTCCTGGTTCCCCAGGTAGGGTTTTCCAGTATTTCCCAGTTTTTCCCAGGGTTTCCCAATGTTTCCCAGAGCTTCCTGGTTCCCAGGCAGTGTTTCCCAGTACTTCCCAGAATTTCCCAGGCAGTATTTCCCAATGTTTCCCAGTATTTCCCAGTCCCCAGAAGGCACTTCCTGGTGTTTCCCAGTGTTCCCCAGCCATTCTCAGAATTCCCTGGGCAGTATTTATTTATTTATCTATCCCTTCCCTGGGCAGTATCTATCCCTTCCCTGGGCACTATTTATCTATTTATTTATCAATTCCCTGGGCAGGATTTATCTATCCATTTCCCAGGCAGTATTTATTCCCCCATTCCCCAGTCAGTATTTATTTATTTATCCCCCCATCCCCTGGTCAGTATATATTTATTTATCCCCCATTCCCTGGTCAGTATATATTTATTTATCCCCCATCCCCTGGTCAGTATATATTTATTTATCCCCCATCCCCTGGTCAGTATATATTTATTTATCCCCCATCCCCTGGTCAGTATATATTTATTTATCCCCCCATTCCCTGGTCAGTATATATTTATTTATCCCCCATCCCCTGGTCAGTATATATTTATCCCTGTCACTATTTTGTGCTCACAGGGTGACGATGTCGGCGTTGGCGGCGCTCACGGCGATGCTCAGCGGGTCCTGCCCGTCCCCGTCCGCCGTGTCCTGGGCGGCACCGCGCTTCAGGAACAGGCACACCTGCCTGGGGACACGGCACGGGTGAGTGACACCGCGGGGGGACACGGCATGGGGTCAGTGACACCGCAGGGGGACATGGCATGGGGTCAGGGACACCATGGGGGGACACAGTGTGACACCACAGGGGGACATGGCATGGGGTCAGTGACACCGCAGGGGGACACAGTGTGACACCACAGGGGGACATGGCATGGGGTCAGTGACACCGTGGAGGGACACAGGGTGACACCACGGGAGGACATGGCACGGGGTCAGTGACACCATGGGGGGACACAGGGTGACACCACGGGGGGACACAGCAATGGGGTCAGTGACACCGCGGGGGGACACCACAGGTCAGTGACACAGTGACACAATAAAACCCCCATTTCACCACTTGATTCCCCCCAAATCCCACCTCTCCTGGATTTCTTTGGCATATACTCCAGCTGTGGGTTTTTTTCCAGCTGTGGGTTCTATTCCAGCTGTGGGTTTTGGGGCAGCTGTGGGCTCTATCCCAGCTGTGGGTTTTACTCCAGCTGTGGGCTCTATCCCAGCTGTGGGCTCTACCCCAGCTGTGGGCTCTATCCAGCTGTGGCTCTATCCAGCTGTGATCTCTATCCAGCTGTGGGCTCTATCCAGCTGTGGATTTAGGGCAGCTGTGGGCTCTATCCAGCTGTGGGCTCTATCCAGCTGTGGATTTGGGGCAGCTGTGATCCTATCCAGCTGTGATCTCTATCCAGCTGTAGGCTCTATCCAGCTGTGGGCTCTATCCAGCTGTGATCTCTATCCAGCTGTGATCTCTATCCAGCTGTGGGCTCTATCCAGCTGTGGATTTAGGGCAGCTGTGGGCTCTATCCAGCTGTGGGCTCTATCCAGCTGTGGGCTCTATCCAGCTGTGGATTTAGGGCAGCTGTGGGCTCTATCCAGCTGTGGGCTCTATCCAGCTGTGGGCTCTATCCAGCTGTGGATTTAGGGCAGCTGTGGGCTCTACTCCAGCTGTGATCTCTATCCAGCTGTGGGCTCTACTCCAGCTGTGATCTCTATCCAGCTGTGGGCTCTATCCAGCTGTGGGCTCTATCCAGCTGTGATCTCTATCCAGCTGTGATCTCTATCCAGCTGTGGGCTCTATCCAGCTGTGGATTTAGGGCAGCTGTGGGCTCTATCCAGCTGTGGGCTCTATCCAGCTGTGGGCTCTATCCAGCTGTGGATTTGGGGCAGCTGTGGGCTCTATCCAGCTGTGGGCTCTATCCAGCTGTGGGCTCTATCCAGCTGTGATCTCTATCCAGCTGTGGGCTCTATCCAGCTGTGGGCTCTATCCAGCTGTGCTTTGGGCAGCACTCACCCCGTGTGGCCCAGGTAGGTGGCGTGGTGCAGGGGGGCCCGGCCCCGCGAGTCCCTCTGGTTGACGTCGGCCCCGTTCTGCAGCAGGAACTCGCAGGCGATCAGGGAGCCCTGGGGGAAACGGGGGATTCACAGGGGGTTTTTTATACAGACATGGGAAACATCTATGAATATGAAAATTCAGAATTTTAGAAGCACGTAATGTGTTTAAGCAGGTGGAGGGGGACAGAGATATATATATATAGCTAATTCAGCAATTTTGTAAAAGTAGAGAAACGACTTGTAACAGAACACACAGAAATGTCTACTGCAAAAAAAGCCAAATCTATATCTTTCATATTTGCAGATTCTGTGCTGCCCAGGGATGCAGTTCTGAGCCTCACATTAAGCTCTTTTCACAGTGCAGGGACACAAAACAAATCCTTTTTCTGGACAACTTTTGGACCCAAAAGCACAAACAAAAGTGACTAAAGGGAGGAACGAGAAGGATGAGACCTCACAACCTGGAGCTGGAATTGGACAATTAAACCAAATGGACCAAAACTGATAAAAATGTGAAATCTTGTGTCTGAGGGTCCATTTTGTGTGTGGCTATTTGTAGTGGATGCGGCATTGATCAGGCTCTTGTCCTGCCCAATGTGTATCTTAAAATCCTTTTAATAAATATCTCCTTTATTCTCTCAGCTCTGTCCAGTCTGTTTTTCAGGTCAGCCTTCCAAGGCATTGAGAGAAGTGTGGTTTTGTGGGACCTGTGTGTATTTAAACCTGAAATCTCAGGTATGGTGAATTCCACCCCAAACCCTTCACACCCACCCAGGGAACAATCCCACCTCAATATCCCACCCTAATATCCCATCCCAACATCCCACCCCAACATCCCACCCCAACATGCCACCCCAACATCCCATCCCAATATCCTACCCCAATATCCCACCCCAATATCCCACCCTAATATCCCATCCCAATATCCCACCCCAACATCCCACCCCAACATCCCACCCCAACATCCCACCCCAACATGCCACCTCCCCTTCCCCTGTTCCACCTCTGAGCCATCCAAAAATCCACAGAAAATCCCCAGCTGGAAATAAAATACACCTGCTTTATCATCTTAATTATAAAATCTGTACTCCACAAGACATCCCACCCCAAAAAATGCCTTCCCATCATCACGTACCCCACTGACAGCCTGGATCAGGGGGGTCTTGCTCTCGTCCTCGTCGTTGACCCAGTTGATGTCGGCGCCGTGGGCCAGAGCCTCGGCCATCAGGGGCAGGTTCCTGCCCTGGGCCGCCCTGGACAGAACCAGCCCCGGGTGCAGCTCCCGAACGTCCTCCAGGTCTGACACCTCCTGCTCCAGCTCGGCCTCGCCGCTCGAGTCCTCCGACACCTCGCACTCTGAGGGGAGGGAAAGAAAGGGAGAAAGGCAAAGAAAGGGAAAAAAGGGGGAAAGGGAAAAAAGGGGAAAAAGGGGGAAAAGAGGAAAAGGGGAGAAAAGGGGGAGAAAAGGGGGAGAAAAGGGGGAGAAAAGGGGGAGAAAAGGGGGAGAAAAGGGGGAGAAAAGGGGGAGAAAAGGAGGAGAAAAGGAGGAGAAAAGGGGGAGAAGGGGGAAAAGAGGGGGAAAAAGGGAAAAGGGGAAAGAAAGGGAGATGGGAAAAAGGAGGAAAAGGGGAAAATGGGGGGGAAAGGGGGGAAAAAGGAGGAGTTGAACCCAAAGCTTCACATTCTGTTTTTTATGACCCCAATGCCATGCTGCCTAAGGGAAGCTGGGCCTGCTGGTATTTGTAGAGTTCTGCACCTTCCTCTGTGCCACCCAATTCCTGAGTGCCACCCACCCTCCTGTGTGCCACCCACCTTCCCCTGAGTGTCACTCACCTTCCCCTGAGTGTCACCCATCCTGTGCCACCCACCTTTTTGTTTGCCACCCACATCCCCCTGAGTGTCCCCCACCTTCTCCTGAGTGTCACCCACCCTCCCCTTTGTCACCCATCCTGTGCCACCCACTTTTTTTGTGTGCCACCCACCTTCCCCTGTGTGTCCCACTCACCTTCTGTGCCACCCACTTTCCCAGTGCCACCCAATTCCTGAGTGTCACCCACCTTCCTCTGCATGTCACCCACCTTCCTCTGCATGTCACCCATCTTCCTCTGCATGTCACCCACCTTCCTCTGAGTGTCACCCACCTTCCTCTGAGCGTCACCCACCCTTCCCCTCTTTGTGCCACCCACTTTTTGTGTCCCACTCACCTTCTGTGCCACCCACTTTCCCAGTGCCACCCACCTTCCCTCTGTGCCACCCAATTCCTGAGTGTCACCCACCCTCCCCTGAGTGCCACCCACCTTCTCTGAGTGCCACCCAGTGCCACCCACCCTCCCCTGAGTGTCACCCAGTGCCACCCACCCTCCCTGAGTGTCACCCAGTGCCACCCACCCTCCCTGAGTGTCACCCAGTGTCACCCACCCTCCTCTGAGTGCCATCCACCCTCCCTCTGTGTGCCACCCACCATCCCTGAGTGTCCCCCAGTGCCCCCTCCCCAGTGTCACCCACCCTCCCTGAGTGCCCCCCCCTCCCCAGTGTCCCCAGAGCCACCCACCCTCCTCGGTGACACTGTCCACCACGGAGCCGAAGACCAGCAGGTCGCTGCTGCCGTCGGTGCTCCCGCCCAGGCCGCTGTCACTGCTCAGACCTGCGGGGCCAACGGGACACAGACCGGGCCCCCTAAACACCCTGAGCCCCAGGGGGACAGGGGACAGGGCAGGGCAGGGGGGACAGGGTCACTGCTGGCACTGGGACGGGGGTGGTGGCACTGGGACAAAGGTGCTGCCACCCTGCTCACAGAATTCACAGAATCACAGGATTTTCTAGGCTGGGAGAGACCTTCAAGATCACAGAATTCACAGAATAATTCACAAAATCATAGAATTTTCTAGGCTGGAAGAGACCTTCAAAATCAAAGAATTCACATAATTCACAGAATTTTCAAGGTTGGAAGAGACCTTTGAGGTCACAGAATTCACAGAATAATTCACAAAATCATAGAATTTTCTAAGTTGGAAGAGACCCTCAAGGTCACAGAATTACCAGGTTGATAGGGACCTTCAAGGTCACAGAATACACAGAATTTTCTAGGTTGAAAGAGACCTTTGAGGTCACAGAATTCACAGAATAATTCACAAAATCATAGAATTTTCTAAGTTGGAAGAGACCCTCAAGGTCACAGAATTACCAGGTTGATAGAGACCTTTAAGATCACAGAATTCACAGAACAATTCACAAAATCATAGAATTTTCTAGGCTGGAAGAGATCTTTAAGATCACAGAATTCACAGAATCACAGAATCACCAGGCTGGAAGAGACCGTCGAGGTCACAGAATTCAGAGAATAATTCACAAAATCACAGAATTTTCTAAGTTGGAAGAGACCCTCAAGGTCACAGAATTACCAGGTTGATAGGGACCTTCAAGGTCACAGAATACACAGAATTTTCTAGGTTGAAAGAGACCTTCAAGGTCACAGAATGCACCGAATAATTCACAAAAATCATAGAATTTTCTAGGTTGGAAGAGACCTTCAAGGTCGCAGAATTCACAGAATAATTCACAGAAGCACAGAATTTTCCAGGTTGGAACACACCTTCAATATGACAGAATTCACAGAATTACTAGGTTGGAAGAGACCTTCAAGATCACAGAATTCACAGGATTTTCTAGTTTGGAAGAGATCTTCAGGACGACAGAATTCACAGAATAATTCACAAAATCATAGAATTTTCTAATCACAGAATTACCAGGTTGGAAGAGACCTTAAAAATCACAGAATTCACAGAATCGTAGAATTTTCTAGGTTGGAAGTGACCCTCAAGGTGACAGAATTCACAGAATTCACAGAATTTCCAGTTTGGAAGAGACCTTCAAGATCACAGAATTTTCTAGGTCTAGGAAGAGACCTTCAAAATCAAAGAATTCACAGAATTCACAGAATTTTCAAGGTTGGAAGAGACCTTCAAGATGAAAGAATCACAGAATTCATAGAATTGGCTGGAAGAGACCTTCAAGATCACAGAATTCACAGAATAATTCACAAAATCACAGGATTTTCTAGGCTGGAAGTGACCTTTAAGATCACAGAATTCACAGAATCACAGAATGAGCAGGTTGGAAGAGACCTTCAAGGTCACAGAATTCACAGAATTTTCCAGGTTGGAAGACACTGAGAAATTCGTTATTTTCACCACCAGGAGCAAGATGATGCCTTGAGAAATTTGCTGTTTTCTTCTTTAGGAGTAAAATAACACACTGATAAATTTTCTATTTTCTTCTTCAGAATTAAGATGAGGCTCTGAGAAATTTGCTATTTTCTTCTTCAGGTGTGAAATAAGGCACTGAGAAATTTTCTATTTTCTCCTCCAGGGGCAGATGGTGCCCTGAGAAATTTTCTATTTTCTTATTTAGGTGTAAAATATGACACAGAGAAATTTGCTATTTTCTCCTCCAGGAGCAGACGATGCCCTGAGAAATTTGCTTTTTTATTTTTAAGGTGTAAAATAAGGCACTGAGAAATTAACTTTTTTCTCCTCCATGAACAAGGTGACGCTCTGAGAAATTTGCTTTTTTTCTTATTTAGCAGCAACGTGATGCCCTGAGAAATTTTCTATTTTCTCCCCAGGAGCAGATGGTGCCCTGAGAAATTTTCTATTTTCTTTTTAAGGTGTAAAATAAGACACTGAGAAATTTATTTTCTCCTCCAGGAGCAGATGGTGCCCCGAGAATTTATTATTATTATTATTATTATTATTATTATTTAGGTGTAAAATAAGACACTGAGAAATTTGCTTTTTTTTTTTCTTTTCCAGGAACGAGATGATGCTCTGAGAAATTTTCTATTTTCTCCTCCAGGAGCAGATGATGCCCCGAGAAATTTGCTATTTTCTTTTTAAGGTGTAAAATAAGACACTGAGAAATTTACTTTTTTCTCCTCCAGGAACGAGATGATGCTCTGAGAAATTTTCTATTTTCTTCTTTAGCAGCAAGTTTGATGCCCTGAGAAATTTGCTTTTTTTTTTCTTCTTTAGGATTAAAATAAGGCACTGAGAAATTCGTTATTTTCACCACCAGGAGCAAGAGGAGACTTTGAGAAATTTGCTTTTTTCTTATTGAGCAACAACGTGATGCCCTGAGAAATTTATTTTCTCCTCCAGGAGCAGATGGTGCCCTGAGAAATTTTTTATTATTATTATTATTATTATTTAGATGTAAAATAAGACACTGAGAAATTTGCCTTTTTTTTTTTCTTTTCCAGGAACAAGATAAGGCTCTGAGAAATTTTCTATTTTCTTCTTTAGCAGCAAGTTTGATGCCCTGAGAAATTTGCTTTTTTTTTTTCTTCTTTAGGATTAAAATAAGGCACTGAGAAATTCGTTATTTTCACCACCAGGAGCAAGAGGAGACTTTGAGAAATTTGCTTTTTTCTTATTGAGCAACAACGTGATGCCCTGAGAAATTTATTTTCTCCTCCAGGAGCAGATGGTGCCCTGAGAAATTTTTTATTATTATTATTATTATTATTTAGATGTAAAATAAGACACTGAGAAATTTGCCTTTTTTTTTTTCTTTTCCAGGAACAAGATAAGGCTCTGAGAAATTTTCTATTTTCTTCTTTAGCAGCAAGTTTGATGCCCTGAGAAATTTGCTTTTTTTTTCCTTCTTTAGGATTAAAATAAGGCACTGAGAAATTCGTTATTTTCACCACCAGGAGCAAGATGAGACTTTGAGAAATTTGCTTTTTTCTTATTGAGCAGCAACGTGATACCCTGAGAAATTTATTTTCTCCTCCAGGAGCAGATGGTGCCCTGAGAAATTTTTTATTATTATTATTATTATTATTATTTAGATGTAAAATAAGACACTGAGAAATTTACTTTTTTCTCCTCCAGGAACAAGGTGATGCTCTGAGAAATTTTCTATTTTCTTCTTTAGCAGCAAGTTTGATGCCCTGAGAAATTTGCTTTTTTTTTTTTCTTCTTTAGGATTAAAATAAGGCACTGAGAAATTCGTTATTTTCACCACCAGGAGCAAGATGAGACTTTGAAAAATTTGCTTTTTTCTTATTGAGCAGCAACACGAGGCTCTGGGAAATTTTCTATTTTCTCCTCCAGGAGCAGATGGTGCCCTGAGAATTTTTTTTTATTATTATTATTATTATTTAGGTGTAAAATAAGACACTGAGAAATTTGCTTTTTTTTTTCTTTTCCAGGAACGAGGTGATGCTCTGAGAAATTTTCTATTTTCTTCTTTAGCAGCAAGTTTGATGCCCTGAGAAATTTGCTTTTTTTTTTTCTTCTTTAGGATTAAAATAAGGCACTGAGAAATTCGTTATTTTCACCACCAGGAGCAAGAGGAGACTTTGAAAAATTTGCTTTTTTCTTATTGAGCAACAACGTGATGCCCTGAGAAATTTTCTATTTTCTCCCCAGGAGCAGATGGTGCCCCGAGAAAATTTCTATTTTCTTTTTAAGGTGTAAAATAAGACACTGAGAAATTTTCTATTTTCTCCTCCAGGAGCAGATGATGACCTGAGAAATTTGCTTTTTTTTTTCTCCTCCAGGAGCAAGATGAGTCTCTAAAAAATCTACTATTTTCTCCTTTAGCAGCAAGACTGAGAAATTTGCTTTTTCCTTCTTTAAGAACAAGATTCCCTTTGAGAAATTTGCTTTTTTCCTTCTATAGGAACAAAATTCCCTCTGAGAAATTTGCTTTTTTCCTTCTTTAAGAACAAAATTCCCTTTGAGAAATTTGCTTTTTTTCTTCCCCAGGAATAAAATTCCCTTTGAGAAAAAAGAAAAGCGGATTTTGGGGTGGAAAAAGCAGATTTTGGGGTGGAAAAGGCAGATTTTTGGGTGGAAAAAGCAGATTTTGGGGTCTCTGGGTCTCCTTACCTCCGTCCAGGAGGGACCCAGGGTTTTTTTGGGGCAGAAAAAGCAGATTTTGGGGTCTCTGGGCCTCCCTGAGGGTTTTTTTGGGGTGGAAAAAGCAGATTATGGGGTGGAAAAGGCAGATTTTGGGGTCTCTAGGTTTCCTTACCTCCATCCAGGAGGGACCCGGGGGGTTTTGGGGTGGAAAAAGCGGATTTTGGGGTGGAAAAAGCAGATTTTGGGGTGGAAAAAGTGGATTTTGGGGTGGAAAAGACAGATTTTGGGGTCTCTGGACCTCCTTACCTCTGTCCAGGAGGGACCCGGGGGTTTTTGGGGTGGAAAAAGCAGATTTTGGGGTCTCTGGGCCTCCCTGGGGGGGTTTTGGGGTGGAAAAAGCAGATTATGGGGTGGAAAAGGCAGATTTTGGGGTCTCTAGGTTTCCTTACCTCCATCCAGGAGGGACCCGGGGGGTTTTGGGGTGGAAAAAGCGGATTTTGGGGTGGAAAAAGTGGATTTTGGGGTGGAAAAAGCAGATTTTTGGGGTCTCTGGGCCCCCTTACCTCCGTCCAGGAGGGAGCCGGGGGTTTTTGGGGCGGAAAAAGCAGATTTTGGGGTCTCTGGGCCCCCCCTGGGGTTTTTTTGGGGTGGAAAAAGCAGGTTTTGGGGTGGAAAATTTGGATTTTGGGGTCTCTGGGCCCCCTTACCTCCGTCCAGGAGGGACCCAGGGGTTTTTGGGGCAGAAAAAGCAGATTTTGGGACCTCTGGGCCCCCCCTGGGGTTTTTTTGGGGTGGAAAAAAGCAGGTTTTGGGGTGGAAAAATTGGATTTTGGGGTGGAAAATTTGGATTTTGGGGTGGGAAAAGGCAGATTTTTTGGGTGGAAAAAGCAGATTTTGGGGTCTCTGGGTCTCCTTACCTCCGTCCAGGAGGGACTTGGGGGTTTTTTGGGTGGAAAAAGCAGATTTTGGGGTCTCTGGGCCTCCCTGGGGGGGTTTTGGGGTGGAAAAAGCAGATTTTGGGGTGGAAAAGACAGATTTTGGGGTCTCTGGACCTCCTTACCTCTGTCCAGGAGGGATCCTGGGGGTTTTTGGGGCAGAAAAAGCAGATTTTGGGGTCTCTGGGCCTCCCTGGGGGTTTTTAGGGGTGGAAAAGGCAGATTTTGGGGTGGAAAAAGCGGATTTTGGGGTCTCTGGGCCCCCTTACCTCCGTCCAGGAGGGACCCGGGGCAGGGACCCGTCCCAGTGCAGGGGCCTCCTGCCCCTGGGGAGAGCTGGCTCAAACCTGCACCGGGACCGGAGCGTAGGGGAGGGCAGTGGCACAAATAAAAAAAAAAATGAAGGAAAATGGAAAAAAAATAAGGAAAAAAGGAAAAAGGGGAAAGGGAAAAAAAAGGAAAAAATAGTAAGAAAAAAAGGATAAATGTAAGAAGAAAAAAAGGATAAATATAAGAAGAAAAAA
>NC_139782.1:6336870-6388531 GCF_965231275.1 Zosterops lateralis | reverse complement strand
AATTTGTGTTCACCCTCTGCTGGGACAGCTGGGCTGGGAACTGGGGACACTGCGACAACTGGGAGGGACTGGGAGGGCACTGGGACAACTGGGAGGACATTGGGAGGGACACTGGGACAACTGGGAGAACTGGGGGGGCACTGGGAGGACACTGGGAGAACTGGGACGGGACTAGGAGGGGACTGGGAGAGAACTGGGAGGACATTGGAAGGGACTGGAATGGACTGGGAGGACACTGGGAGGACACTGGGATAGACTGGGAGGGCACTGGGAAGGACACTAGGAGGACACTGGGAGGGACTGGGGAGGCACTGGGATGGACACTGGGAGGACACTGGGAGGACACTGGGATAGACTGGGAGGGCACTGGGAGGACACTGGGATAGACTGGGAGGGCACTGGGGAAGACACTGGGAAGGCACTGGGAAGGCCATTGAGAAGGACACTGGGAGGAAAATGAAAGGGACTGGAATGGACTGGGAAAACTGGGAGGACACTAGGAGGGCACTGGGGTGGATGGGGATGGACTGGGATGGACTGGGAAGGCACTGAGAGAGACACTGGGAGAGAACTGGGAGAGAACTGGGAGAGAACTGGGAAGGACACTGGGAAGGACACTGGGGAGGACACTGGGGAGGACACTGGGATGGACACTGGGAAGGACACTGGGATGGATGGGGAAGGACTGGGATGGACTGGGATGGACTGGGAAGGCACTGGGAAGGCACTGGGAGAGAACTGGGAGAGAACTGGGAGAGAACTGGGGAGGACACTGGGATGGACACTGGGATGGACACTGGGACGGACACTGGGATGGACACTGGGATGGACACTGGGAGGGACACTGGGAAGGACACTGGGATAGACACTGGGAGGGACACTGGGATGGACACTGGGAAGGACACTGGGGAGGACACTGGGATGGACACTGGGATGGACACTGGGAAGGACACTGGGAGGGACACTGGGAAGGACACTGGGAGGGACACTGGGATGGACACTGGGATGGACACTGGGATAGACACTGGGAGGGACACTGGGAAGGACACTGGGGAGGACACTGGGATGGACACTGGGATGGACACTGGGATGGACACTGGGATGGACACTGGGAGGGACACTGGGAAGGACACTGGGAAGGACACTGGGATGGACTGGGAGGGGGACTGGGAGGGACTGGGGAGGGGACTGGGAGAGAACTGGGATGGACACTGGGAAGGGGACTGGGAGGACATTGGAATGGACTGGGAAGGACACTGGGATGGATACTGGGATGGACACATGGAAGGCACTGGGGGCACTGGGAAGGGCACTGGGAGAGACTGGGAGGACACTGGGAGGACACTGGGAGAGACTGGGAGGACACTGGGAGAGAAGGGATGGACACCGGGATGGACACCGGGATGGACACTGGGAGAACTGGGATGGATGGGGAAGGACAGGGAAGGACTGGAAGGCACTGGGAAGGACTGGGAAGCACTGGGAGGCACTGGGATGGGCCGGGGGTGACACTCACTGCGGGGCCCGGTGCCGGCGCCGGTGTCGAAGTAGGAGAAGAGCGAGTCCAGCTCGTCGGGGCAGAAGAGCGAGTCCCGCCGGAACTTCCTCTCCAGGGTGGCCGCGGCTGCACACGGGACAGGAACAGGAACAGTCAGGGGTGGGGAAAGGAGTTCCCCAGGGGGGTTTGGGGTCAGGGATGGGGAAAAGGGAGGTGGTTCCCACAAGGGTTTGGAGATCTGGGCTCATATGGCATGAAATGTCATGGACTGTGGGAAAAAGGTCATCCCTGAGCAGGCAGAACCCAAAATGTCACAAACTGCTGACCAAAGGGACCGAATATTAGAATGAATACTATATATATATATAAAATATATATTTGTATTTATAATAGATTTATCTATTATATATATTTATATTTATAATATATATTTATTTATAATACATATTTATATTGTGTATATATAAATATTTATATATATAATACAAACTATGTATATATACTAGAGATAATATAAACTATATATACATTATATATAATATATATGTCATATCATATAATATATACATTATATATACTATATAATATAGTATATGCATATTATATACCCTATTATATAATATATATTATATTATACATATAATTATGTATAATATTATATTATGCATATTATATATATTATATTATACATATATAAAATATGTATATTATATATCATACAGTATATATATAAAATACACTATATAATGTAGTGTATGTATTATATATACTATAAAATAGTATAATTTTATATTATATTATATATATAATATTCTATAAATATAATATACAATACAATACTATAATATAATATATATAATATTTTATAAATATAATATAATACAATACAATAATATACTATACTATACTATATTATATATAATATTTTATAAATACTATATAATACAATACAATACTATACTATACTATAATATAATAATATGTTCATCTTCCCTCTTATCTCCCTTCCCACACTCACCTGAGCAGAGCACAGCAGGACAGGTATTCCCTATCCCAACCCACCTGAGGAGAGCACGGCAGGACAGGTATTCCCTATCCCACACTCACCTGAGCAGAGCACGGCAGGACAGGTATCTCACACTCACCTGAGGAGAGCACGGCAGGACAGGTGTTCCCCAGCTCCTGGCGGTATTTCCTGCGGGCCGTGGGTGCCCTGGAGCCGCTGTTGTTCCTCTGGCACTTTTTGACACACCACCGGCGGGGTTTGCGCTCCACGTCCCCCAGAGCTTCCCCTCCTGGGAGCTTCCGCAGGAATTTCTTCTCCACGTACTTCACCTTGATCCAGGCCTCCTTCTCCTGCCTGAGGGGCAGAAATGGGGATTTAGGGGGTCAAGGGAGTCTGAGGGGATGGAGCTGCTGCTCTATTGGGGTGTTTTGTCCTCCTGAGACCTAAAATTCTTATTTTTTCAAATGTTAAAATGAGGCATTTTGAGGTCTCTGGACCTGCCTTTGCAGTGGGAACTGGGTTTACCCAAGGCAGCCATGAGAAAATGGAGCTGCTGCTCTATTGGGGTGTTTTGTCCACCTGAAAATGCCTTGAGGTCTAAAATTCCCATTTCTCAAGCTTTAAAATGAGGCATTTTGAGGTCTCTGGACCTGCCTTTGCAGAGGGAACTGGGTTTGCCCAAAGCCATGAGGGGGTGGAGCTGATGTTTTGTTCACTTAATGATAAAAATTCCCATTTCTCAAACTTTAAAAGGAGGTATTTTGAGGTCTCTGGACCTGCCTTTGCAGAGGGAACTGGGTTTGCCCAAAGCAGCCATGAGAAAATGGAGCTGCTGCTCTGAGGTGTTTTGTCCTCCTAAGGGCTAAAATTCCTGTTTTACAAATGTTAAAATGAGGCATTTTGAGGTCTCTGGACCTGCCATTGCAGAGGGAACTGGGTTTGCCCAAAGCCACCATGAGCGATGGAGCTGCTGCTCTATTGGGGTGTTTTGTCCACCCAAAGACTAAAATTCCTGTTTTTTAAACTTCAAAATGAGGTATTTTGAGGTCTCTGAGTGAACTGGGTTTGCCCAAAGTAGCCATGAGAAAATGGAGCTGCTGCTCTGAGGCTTTTCGTCCACTTGATGACAAAAATTCTTTGTTCTTAAATGTTAAAATGAGGCATTTTCAGCCCTCTGAGGGAACTGGGTTTGCTCAAAGTAGCCATGAGAAAATGGAGCTGCTGTTTTGTCCTCCTGAGCCCCAAAATTCCCATTTCTCCAACTTAAAAATGTCTCTTTTTTTTTTTTTATTTGCATCAAATCACAACCCAAAGGTTCAAGAGGGGTTTGGAGTGGAAGGAGATGTTCAGCCCCAGGTGCTTCAGGTATTTGGGAGGTCCCAAACTGGGAGTAAATCCTGCAATTCCTGGATTTTTTTTTCCTTTTTTTTTTTTTTTTTTTTTCCCTGGATTTTGGGGGGCACAGCTCACCTGGAGCTCCCCGCTGTTGGTTTCTTCAGCCCCAGCTCCTCGCACTGCGCCTCGTAAATCTGGTTCATGGTGCTGTTCCCCAGCTCACACATCAGCTAAAAGGAAAATTCAGGGAGGGGGTTAAAGCCTCGAGTGAGGAAAATTCCCCCTTTTTTTTTTTTTTTTTTCCAGGGAATTCTCAGCGTTTCTCCCCAAAATCCAACACTCACTTTGAGCAGCTCTGGCTCCCAGGAGTCCAATGTGAGGGATCGGACCTTGGAGCAGTGGACACCCAGGCTCCTGCTCAGCCAGAAAAAAAAACCCCAAAATTATCACAATTCCATAAATTCAGAGTTTCCCTAATGAGGTTAGTGCAGGTTTTAATTCTCTCTGTGTGCAGAGGGAGCTGAAGCAGGGGGTGGAATATAAAACACACACTGGGATGGTTCCTGCTGGGTCTGTCGGCAGAAATTCTGCAAATGCTGCAATTCCAGCTCCATCATTTTTCCTGGGATCTTGCACTCTGTCCCTGAGATCCTGCACTCTGTCCCTGGGATCCTGCACTCCCATCCCTGAGATCCTGCACTCCCAGCCCAGTCCATTTTCCCTGGGAATTTTTTAGTCCATCCCTGGAATCCTTCACTCTATCCCTGGCCATTTTTCCCGGGATCCTGCACTCCATCCTTGCCCATTTTCTGTTGGAATCTTTTCACCAATCCTGGCCATTTATCCCAGGATCCTGTCCTCCATCCCTGACCATTTTCCCTGGAATCCTGCACTCCATTCCTCCCTATTTCCCCCAGAAACCTGCACTCCATCCCTGACCATTTTTGCCGGGAATCTGGGAATCTTTTCATCCCTCCCTGCCCCATTTCTCCTGGGATTTTTCCCCCAAAATCCTGCACTCCATCCCTGGCTGTTTTCCCTGGGATCCGGCACTCCATCTTTGGCCATTTTCCCTGGGAATCTTTTCATCCCTCCCTGGCCATTTCCCCTGGAATCCTGCCCCATTTCTCCTGGGATTTTTCCCCCAGAATCCTACACTCCATCCCTGGAAATTTTTCCTGGGATCCTGCACTCCATCCCTGCCCATTTCCCCTGGGAATCTTTTAATCCATCCCCGGCCATTTATCCCAGGATCCTGCACTCCATCCTTGGCCATTTTTCTAGGAATCTTTTAGTCCATTCCTGCCCATTTTCCCTGGGAATTTTTTAGTTCATCCCTGGAATCCTTCACTCCATCCCTGGCCATTTTTCCTGGGATCCTGCACTCCATCCCTGGTCATTTTCCTCAGAATGTTGCACTCCAGCCCTGGCCATTTTTCTAGGAATCTTTTAGTCCATCCCTGGAAATTTTCCTCAGGATCCTGCACTCCACCCCTGGCTGTTTTCCCTGGGATCCTGCACTCCATCCTTGGGCATTTTCCCTGGGAATCTTTTAGTCCATCCCTGGCCATTTATCCCAGGATCCTGCACTCCATCCTTGGCTGTTTTCCCTGGGAATCCTTTAGTCCACCCCTTCCCCATCTCCCTCAGGATATTCCCATGGATTCCCACCCCCAGCAGCACCTGTGGATGCCGGAGCACTCGATGCAGAGCAGGATGCCCAGGCTGATGCTGCCCCATTTCTCCTGGGATTTTTCCCCCAGGATCCTGCCCTCCATCCCTGCCCATTTTTCTAGGAATCTTTTAGTCCATCCCTGGCCATTTATCCCAGGATCCTGCACTCCATCCTTGGGCATTTTCCTTGGGAATCTTTCATCCTTCTCTGGACATTTTTCCAGGAATCCTGCACTCCATTTCTGCCCATTTTCCCTGGGAATCCTTTAATCCATCCCTGGACATTTTCCCTGGGAATCCTTTAATCCATCCCTGCCCATTTTCCCTGGAATCTTTTAGTCCATTCCTGCCCCATTTCTCATGGAATTTTTCCCCCAGAACCTTGCCCTCCACCCCTGCCCCATTTCCCCCAGGATATTCCCATGTATTCCCACCCCCAGCAGCACCTGTGGATGCCGGAGCACTCGATGCAGAGCAGGATGCCCAGGTTGATGCTGCCCCATCTCCCCCAGGATATTCCCATGTATTCCCACCCCCATCAGCACCTGTGGATGCCGGAGCACTCGATGCAGAGCAGGATGCCCAGGTTGATGCTGGCCCAGCGAGGGTCAGGCTGCCCACAGTCACAGCACTGCTCGTTGCCAGGGATGCTCTGCACCCTCTGCAGGATGGTTTCCCCTTTCCCACCCCGTTCCCGGGAATCCGTGGCCGAGTCGATGCTGCTGGTGGAGGGGGAGGCTGTTCTGTCCAGCCTCTGCAGGGAAAAGACAAAACAAATCAAGGTATTAATACCTTGAGGAGAGAAAACTCGGCTGGGTTTGATGCCTTGGAGTGGCTCTAAAGAGTGGGGTGGTATTTTAGGATTTTAGATTTTTATATATTTCATGTATTTTTAGTCCTGCTCTTTATTTAATCCTGAATTTAATAATTGATAGTTCTTTAGTGTGGAATTCTAAACTCCATATTGAGTGTGAGCTGCTGTCTTTATATTTTATTTTCAGATAAAACAATTCCTCTCCAGGCCTGGGAATTGAGGACACCTCACTGCCTCAGGCCCTGAGAAATTGAAATAAAAGTGAGTTGGGGGCAGCAAATTTGGGGTAAATTCCTTCATTGCCTGAAGCTGGAATTGGAGGATTAAACCCCAATCTGCAAATGGGCCAAACTTCTAAAAGTGTGAAAAAATTATGACCACATCATTTTGGGTGTGACCTTCTGACTGCCCAAAGTGTTTCTATTGAAGATCTTTAAGAAATCCTCAATTTAGTCTCTTAATCTATTGAAAGTCTTCAACAAATCCCCAATTTATTCTCTCAATCTCATCCAACCTCTGCTCCAGGCAGCCACTCCAAAACCAAACTTGTAAAAGTACGAAAAAATCACGACCATCAACTTGGGTGTGACCTTGATCGCCCAAGGTGTTTCTATTGAAAGTCTTTAACAAATCCCCAATTTATTCTCTTAATCTATTGAAATCTTCAACAAATCCCCAATTTATTCTCTTAATTTTGTCCAACCTCTGCTCCAGGCAGCCACTTCAAAAGCAAACAGACCAAAACTATAAAAATGTGAAAAAACCACGACCATCAATTTGAGTGTAATGTTGATCGCCCAAGGTGTTTCTATTGAAAGTCTTTAACAAATTTCCACTTTTATTCTTCTAATCTATTGAAATCTTCAACAAATCCCCAATTTATTCTCTTAATTTTGTCCAACCTCTGCTTCAGGCAGCCCCTCCAAAACCAAACTTGTAAAAGTGTGAAAAAATCACGACCATCAATTTGAGCGTCGCCTTCTGGACCGCCCGATGTGCATCTATTGAAAATCTTTAACAAATCCCCAATTTAATCTCCCAATCCCTACTCCAGCCACCCCTCCAAGCCCTCAGACAACCGGAAGGATCAGGAAATCGTGGATTTCCCCCGAATTTCCCCCTGACCTCGATGTAGTAGCTGTCGGGGCTCTCGCGGTAGGCGGAGGCGATGCTGGCCTGCACCGCCTGGATCCAGGCCTGCCGCAGCTTCTCCGAGTCAGCCTGCAGCATGCAGCTCCTGGAAAACGGGGAAAAACAACGGGGAATGGGGTGGGGAGAGGGAGAACAACGGGGAATGGGGTGGGGAGAGGGAGAAAATATAGCAAAGGTTTGGGGGGAGTTTGTTGTTTGGTGTACTTGGTGTGGCGGGTAAAAAAATATTCAGCCCAAGAGGTTGGGGTGGTCACGGTCCAAATTTTCCAGGTAAAAATTAACTTTACAATGTTGGGGTGTTCCCTTTCCAAATTTTCCAGGTAAAAATTAACTTTACAATGTTGGGGTGTTCCTACTCCCAATTTTCCAGGAAAAAATTCGCCCTACGGGGTTGGGGTGTTTCCTCTTCAACTCCTTCAGGCAAAAATTCACCCCACAAGGTTGGGGTGTTCCTACTCCAAATTTTCCAGGAAAAAAAAATCATCCCATAAGGTTGGGGGTGTTCCCTTTCCAAATTTTCCAGGTAAAAATTAACCTCACAATGTTGGGGTGTTCCCTTTCCAGATTTTCAAGGTAAAAATTCACCCCATAAGGTTGGGGTATTCCCACTCCAAACTTTCCAGGGAAAAATTCATGCTACAAGGTTGGGGTGTTCCCTTTCCAAATTTTCCAGGTAAGAATTAACCCAACAAGGTTGGGGTGTTTCCTCCTCAACCCCTTCAGGCAAAAATTAATCCTACAAAGTTGGGGTGTTCCCACTCCAAAGGTTCCAGGTAAAAATTCACCCTACAAGGGGTTAATTAACCGATAAAAATTAACCCCACAAGTGTTAATTAACCCACAAAAATTAACCCACAAATCTGGACAGCCAGGAGTGTTCCCACTTCAAACTTTCCAGGAAAAAAATTCACCCCACAAGGATTAATTAACCCATAAAAATTAACCCCACAAGTGTTAATTGACCCACAAAAATTAACCCCACAAGGATTAATTGTCCTCTGGACAACCAGAGGAGCTTCCAACCCAAACTCTCCAGGCAGGTCTGGAAATTGTTTTTAAAAAATTCTAAAAGTGGGGATTACCAATTAACTATAAATTAGCAATAGTTAATTAAATTAAATTAAATTAGCAATAATCTCCCAACCCAAACTCTCCAGGCAGGTCTGGAAATTGTTTTTTAAAATTCTAAAACTGGGCGTTACCAATTAACTATAAATCATCAATAGTTAATTAAATTAAATTAAATTAAATTATGAATAATCTCCCAACCCAAACTCTCCAGGCAGGTCTGGAAATTGTTTTTAAAAAATTCTAAAAGTGGGGATTGCCAATTAACAATAAATTAGCAATAGTTAATTAAATTAAAATAAATTAAATTAAGTTAAACTAACAATAATTAATATATTATATAATATATAATTATATATTATATATAATATATTATATATATAAAATACATATTATATAATATATATAATATAAATATATAATATATTATATATAATAATATTACATATATTATATAAAAATATAATATATAATATATAATATATAATATATTAATATATATCATATTTATCATATCAATAATTTAATATATTGTATATATATTGTATATATACAATATATATCATATCAATAATTTAATATATATAATTTTGCAATCAGATCCAGGTTATGGTGATGTCTGAACAATTCCCTGAGTGATTTTTGGCCTCTCCCATTAAAAATTCAGTAAAATTTCTGCTCCAAGGCCACGCCAGACTCACTTGGTGGGGGACACGACCTCGAAGCAGAACCTCCTCTCGATGTCCTCGCAGGGTTTGACGGAGCAGAGCCGCAGGTCCTCCACCACCACCGTCAGCACGTCCTGGGGGGAAAAATGAGGGGTTTTTGGGGGGTTTTTGGGGTTCCTGGGGTTGGGGCATAATTGGGAAATTCCTGCCCAGAGCCTTCGAACTCATCCCCAAATCCTGCAAATTCCTTTTTTGTCCAAACTTGCCAAATTCCTTCCTAAATCTTCCAAAGTTCCTCCTGCCTGAAACCTTCAAACTCCTGCCCAGACCCTCTAAATTCCTTCCCAAATCCTCCAAAGTTCCTCCTGCCTGAATCCTGCAAAATTCTTCTCGAAACCTCCAAAATTCTCCTCAAATCCTCCAAACTTGCTCCTTCCCAAACCCTCCAAATTCCTCCCCAAATCCTACAAATTCCTTTTTTGTCCAAACCTTCCAAATTCCTTCCCAAATCCTCCAAAGTTCCTCCTGCCCAAACTCTCCAAACTCATCCCCAAATCCTATAAATTCCTTTTTTGACCAAACTTTCCAAATTCCTGCCCAGAGCCTTCAAATTCATCCCCAAATCCTATAAATTCCCTTTTTGTCCAAACTTGCCAAATTCTTTCCCAAATGCTCCAAAGTTCCTCCTGCCCAAATCCGGCAAAATTCTTCTCAAAACCTCCAAAATTCTTCTCGAATATTCTACATTTCTTCCTGCCCAGACCCTCCGAATTCCTCCCCAAATCCTGCAAATTCCCTTTTTGTCCAAACTTGCCAAATTCTTTCCCAAATCCTCCAAAGTCCCTCCTGCCTGAATCCTGCAAAATTCTTCTCGAAACCTCCAAAATTCTTCTCAAATCCTTCAAACTTGCTCCTTCCCAAACCCTCCAAATTCCTCCCCAAATCCTACAAATTCCTTTTTTGTCCAAACCTTCCAAATTCCTTCCCAAATCCTCCAAAGTTCCTCCTGCCCAAACTCTCCAAACTCATCTCCAAATCCTATAAATTCCTTTTTTGACCAAACTTTCCAAATTCCTGCCCAGAGCCTTCAAATTCATCCCCAAATCCTATAAATTCCCTTTTTGTCCAAACTTGCCAAATTCTTTCCCAAATGCTCCAAAGTTCCTCCTGCCCAAATCCGGCAAAATTCTTCTCAAAACCTCCAAAATTCTTCTCGAATATTCTACATTTCTTCCTGCCCAGACCCTCCGAATTCCTCCCCAAATCCTGCAAATTCCGTTTTTGTCCAAACTTGCCAAATTCTTTCCCAAATGCTCCAAAGTCCCTCCTGCCCGAATCCTGCAAAATTCTTCTCAAAACCTCCAAAATTCTTCTCAAATCCTTCAAACTTGCTCCTTCCCAGATCCTACAAACTCCTCTTTTTGCCCAAACCTTCCAAATTCCTGCTCAAATGCTCCAAAGTTCCTCCTGCCCAAACCCTCCAAACTCATCCCCAAATCCTATAAATTCCGTTTTTGTCCAAACTTTCCAAATTCCTTCCTAAATCTTCCAAAGTTCCTCCTGCCCAGACCCTCCAAAGTCCTGCCCAAACCCTCCAAATTCCTCCCCAAATCCTGCAAATTCCTTTTTTGCCTCACTGACCTTTAATTTCTTCTGGTAGACGAGTTGGCTGTTCTGGATGGAAAACCATCTCCTGGGAGGACGGACAGACAGACAGACAGACAGCAGGACGTGAAAAAAACAACATTTTTCCCATGAAAAATTATCATTTTTTGGCATAAATAAATGAAATAAATTAATTAAATGAATAATAAATGAAATAAAATAATGAAATTAATAATGAATGATATAAATTAATTAAATGAATAATAAATGAAATAATTAAATTAATAATAAATTAATTAAATGCATAATAAATGAAATAAATTAATTAAATGAATAATAAATGAAATAAATAAATTAAATTAATATTAAATGAAACAAATTACTTAAATTAATAATAAATGAAATAAATTAATTAAATTAATAATAAATGGAATAAATTAATTAAACGAATAAATGAAATAAATTAATAATAACTGAAATAAATTAATTAAACGAAAAATAAATGTAATTAATTAAATTAATAACTGAAATAAATTAATTAAACTAATAATAAATTTAACAAATTAATTAAACGCATAATAAATGAAATAAATAAATGAAACTAATAATAACTGAAATAAATTAATTAAATGAATAATAAATGAAATAAATTAATTAAATGAATAATAAATGAAATAAATAAAATAAATAATAAATGAAATTAAATTAATTAAATGAATAATAAATGAAATAAATAAAATAAATAATAAATGAAATTAATTAAACGAATAATAACTGAAACAAATTAATTAAATTAATAATAAATGAAATAAATTTAATTAATAATAAATTAAATAAATGAATAATAAATGAAATAAATAAATGAAATTAATAATAAATGAAATAAATTAATTAAATTAATAATAAATGAAATAAATAAAATAAATAATAAATGAAATTAATTAAACGAATAATAACTGAAACAAATTAATTAAATTAATAATAAATGAAATAAATTTAATTAATAACAAATTAAATAAATGAATAATAAATGAAATAAATAAATGAAATTAATAATAAATGAAATAAATTAATTAAATGAATAATAAATGAAATAAATAAAATAAATAATAAATGAAATTAATGAAATGAATAATAAATGAAATAAATTAATTAAATGCATAATAAATGAAATAAGTTAAACGAAAAATAAATGAAATAAATTAATTAAACGAATAATAACTGAAATAAATTAATTAAATTATTAATAAATGAAAGAAATTAAACGAAAAATAAATGAAATAAATTAATTAAATTGCTAATTATTAAACTGATAAATGAATTATAAATGGTGTGTCCTGTACCTGTTCCATGTTTTGAAGGCGTTGCTGGCCCGTTTGAACAGGTAACCCTCCATCACCACCCCATTGGGGGCGTCCACGTTGAATTCCACCTTGGACTCATCGTAGGAAAAATCCTGGGGAATTAAAAATAAAACAGGGCAGGAATTTAAATTCTGATGGGATTTTTAGGATCAAACAAAAAGAGAGAAATCTGAAAAAGAAAATTTAAAAAATCTGGAGTTGTTGTGGCTTGGTGAGCAATGGATTGTCCTCAGCACACGGATTTTATTTAACCCAGTAGTAATTAATAATAATAATAATTTATTATTATTATTTATATAATTGTTTATTTATATAAACATATATTATTTATATAATATATAAACATATATTATTTATATAATATATAAAGATATATTATTTATATAATATATAAACATATAATATATAATATATAAATAAATATGTTTATATAATATATATAAACATATTTATATATAAAATTACATATATTATATATATTATATAATATAATTATTATATTAGATATTATAATTATCATATAATATTATAATATTATATATTATATATAAACACATATTATTTATATAATTGTTATTACTTATAAAAATAATACTATAATATAATGATTATTTATATTATTATTTATATGAATCATTATTGTATTATTATATTATTATTATATTATAACATATATTATTATATATAATATATTATTATTATTATTATTATTATTATTATTACTATTGTAATAATTTCCAGGGTCATTTCAGCAGCTGAGGAGGAGGAAAAAAAAGACTGTTTTTATCCTCAGGAGGGCTGAAAAATTATTTTAAATTAATATTTATCTCAATAAAATATCTCAATCAATAATAAATAATAATTATTATTATTTATTATTTTTGTAACAATTTCCCCTGGACATTTCAGCAGCTGAGGAGGAGAAAAGCAGAAAGTTTTTATCCTCAAGAGGGGCTGAAAAATTATATTAAAATATATATTACATTATATAAATTATATTTAAATATATATTAAATTATTATTACTTATAATTATTATAAAATAATCTCTTATATAAATCATAATTATTTATTTCTAGATATTATTTATCATTATTCTATAATAATCAATTCTTATTTATTATTTTTGGAACAATTTCCAAATTCAGGCATCAGCCCCTGGAGATGTTTTTGTTGCTTGGAAACCAGAGCCCAAAATCCAGTTTTCTCACTCAAAACCCCCTTTTCATTCTCAATTTTTCTCACCCAAAAAATCCTTTTTTTTCTCCCAGTTTTTCCCACTCAAAAAGTCCATTTTTCTCCTCGTTTTCCCCAATGAAAAATCCTTTTCTATCCCGATTTTCTCCAATTTCTATCCCAGTTTTCTCCACTCACAAACCATTTTTTATCCCGGTTTTCCCCACTCAAAAAATTCCTTTTTTCTCCTTTTTTCCCCACTCAAAAGATCCTTTTCTATCCCGATTTTCTCCAATTTGTATCCCAGTTTTCCCCACTCACAAACCATTTTTTTATCCCAGTTTTCCCCACTCAAAAAATCCTTTTTTCTCATTTTTTCATCCCTCTTTTCCCAATTTATTTCCCAGTTTTCCCCACTCAAAAAATCCTTTTTTCTCCCAGTTTTCCCCATTCACAAACCCTTTTTTAATCCTGATTTTCCCCTCTCAAAACCCCTTTTTAATCTCATTTTTCCCCACTCAAAAAATACTTTTAATATCCCAGTTTTCCCCACTCAAAAAATATCCTTTTTTTCTCTATTTTTCCCCATTCACAAACCCTTTTTTAATCCTGATTTTCCCCACTCAAAAAATCCATTTTTTATCCCTGTTTTCCTAATTTATTTCCCACTTTTCCCCACTCAAAAAAATCCTTTTTTCTCCCATTTTTCCCCACTCATAAATCCTGTTTTTATTCCGGTTTTCTTCACTCACAAATCCTTTTTTATCCTGATTTTCCCCACTCAAAAAATACTTTTAATTCCCATTTTTCCCCACTCACAAACTCTTTTTTTCTCCTGATTTTCCCCACTCACAAAATCCTTTTTTCCCCATTCAAAAAATCCTTTTTTTCTCCCATTTTTCCCCATTCACAAACCCTTTTTTTATCCCTTTTTTTTCCCTCTCAAAACCCCTTTTTAATCTCATTTTTCCCCACTCAAAAAATCCTTTTAATTCCCATTTTTCCCCATTAAAAAATCCTTTTTTTCCTCCGTTTTTCCTCACTCAAAAAATCCTTTTAATTCCCATTTTTCCCCATTCACAAACCCTTTTTTATCGCGTTTTTTTTCCCTCTCAAAAACCCTTTTTTATCTCATTTCTCCCCACTCAAAAAATCCTTTTAATTCCCATTTTTCCCCACCCAAAAATCCCTTTTTTATCCCATTTTTTTCTCCTCTCAAAAACCCTTTTTTATCCCAATTTTCCCCACTAAAAAAAAAAAAAAATCCTTTTTTTTCCCCAATTTTTCCCCACTCAAAACCCCTTTTAATTCCCATTTTCCCCCACTCAAAAACCCTTTTAATTCCCATTTTCCCCCACTCAAAAACCCTTTTAATTCCCATTCTTCCCCACTCAAAAACCCCTTTTAATTCCCATTTTCCTCCACTCAAAAACCCTTTTAATTCCCATTTTCCCCCACTCAAAACCCCTTTTAATTCCCATTTTTCCCCACTCAAAAACCCTTTTAATTCCCATTTTTTGTTATTTTTTCTGGGGGATGATTTTCCTTACCGGGAGATTTTCCAACCTGCCCAAGATCCTCATTCTGGGCCTGGGAGGGGAAGGAGGGAGGGACAAAAGGAGGAGAATTTCCAGTTTTTGCTGCTTTTTCCTCCTCCCCCAGCAGCATCTCCCTGCCCTGGCACCAGGAGGGCTTTGGGATTTATTTTTACATCCCAGATTTTTAAATTTATTTTTTTATTTATTCTTAATTTTTTTAAATTTATTTATTTTTATTTTTAATTTTTTTAATTATTTTTGTTATTTATGTATTTTATTTATTTATTTGTTGTTTCATTTTTATTTTTTATTATTTGTAATTTATCTATTTATTTCTATTTATTTCTTTTCCTTTCTATTAATTGTTATTTTAATTTATTTCTCTATATATTATTATTATTTATGTTCATTATTTATTATATTAATTTCTATTTATTTATATTCATTCATTATTTATTATTTTATTTATTTATTATTATTATACTACTATTTATTTATCCAATATTTTATTACTTTATTTATTAATTTACTATATTTTTATCTATTTACTATTATTTATTTATTTAATTATTCATGATTTTATTGTTTTATTTATTTACTATATTTTCATTTATTATTATTATTTATTCATTTATTTACTATTTTTATTTATTTGTAATAATTATATTATTATTATATTATTATTATACTATTATTTATTTATCCAATATTTTATTATTTTATTTATTAATTTACTATATTTTTATCTATTTGCTATTATTTATTTATTTAATTATTCATTCTTTTATTGTTTTATTTATTTACTATATTTTCATTCATTATTATTATTTATTCATTTATTTACTATTTTTATTTATTTGTAATAATCTCATTTATTTATTTGCTTTAAAATAAAAACTGAGCTTTAAAATAAAAACTTCACTGATTTTTTTTTTGTGTGTTTCTTGCAGAAAATCCCCAAAATTGTTAATTTTTAGGGATAAAAATGACAGAAAAAGGAAATTTAGGTGGGTACTCACCTGCAGGAGGGTCTGCAGAGCAGGAAAGGGAGAAAAGGAGAGAAAAAATAAATAAATCAAATTAATTTGGATGTTTCTGCAACTTTCACAAGGTTGGAAAAATTCTGGTTAAATCAGGGAATTTAAATTTAATTTAAATTTAAATTAATTTAAATTTAAATTTAAATTGATGTTTCTGTAACTTTCACAGGGTTGGAAAAATTCTGGTTAAATCAGGGAATTTTAAATTTAATTTAAATTAGAGGGAATTTAATGTGTCCATTAGACACAGAGAGAGGATAAAAAACAGACAGAAAAATCAGGAAAATTCTGAATTTATGGAGCTGGAGCCACAAGAGACTCAGGGATTATCCAGAAAAATGGGAAAATTCTGAATTTCTGCAGCTGGAGCCACAAGGGACTCAGGGATTATCCAGGAAAATCAGGAAAATTCTGAATTTATGGAGCTGGAGCCATAAGGGATTCAGGGATTATCCAGAAAAATCAGAAAAATCTGAATTTATGGAGCTGGAGCCACAAGGGACTCAGGGATTATCCAGGAAAATCAGGAAAATTCTGAATTTCAGGTTCCAGCAGCCACAAGGACTCAGGAACATCCAGGAAAATCCGGAATTTGAGGCTCCAGGAGCCACAAGGACTCAGGAACACCCAGGAAATTCAGGAAAATCCAGAATTTCAGGCAAATGGAGCTGCCAGGAGCCACAAGGGACTGATGGATGTCCAGAAAAATCAGGAAAATCCCAAATTTTAAGCAGCTGGAGCTGCCAAGGACTCGGGAACACGCAGGAAATTCAGGAAAATTCTGGATTTGAGGCTCCAGCAGCCATGAGGGACCCAAGGACACCCAGAAAAATCAGGAAAATTCTGAATTCCAGACTCCAGTAGCCACGAGGCTCTTGGGGATATCCAGAAAATTCAGGAAAATCTGGAATTTGAGACTCCAGCAGCCAAAAGGACTGATGAACATCCAGGAAAATCAAGAATTTGAGGCTCCAGCAGTCACAAGGACTCAGGAACACCCAGGAAATTCAGGAAAATCCTAAATTCCAGACTCCAGGAGCCCCAAGGGACTCAGGGATATCCAGAAAAAATCAGGAAAATCCAGAATTTGGGGTTCCAGGAGCCACCAGGACTCAGGGACACCCAGGAAATTCAGGAAAATTCTGAATTGGAATGAGCTAGAGCTGCCAGGAGCCACAAGGGATTCAGGGATTATCTAGAAAAATCAGGAAAATTCTGAATTCCAGACTCCAGCAGCCACAAGGACTTGGGGACACCCAGAAAAATCAGGAAAATCTGGAATTTGAGACTCCAGAAGCCGAAAGGACTCAGGAACATCCAGGAAAATCCAGAATTTGAGGCTCCAGCAGCCACAAGGACTCAGGAACACCCAGGAAAATCAGAAAAATCCAGAATTGGGGGTTCCAGCAGCCAAAAGGACTCAGGAACATCCAGGAAATTCAGGAAAATCCAGAATTTCAGACTCCAGTAGCCACCAGGGACTCGGGGATATCCAGAAAATCCAGGAAAATCCTGAATTTCAGACTCCAGCAGCCACAAGGACTTGGGGACACCCAGAAAAATCCTGAATTTGAGGCTCCAGGAGCCACAAGGACTCAGGAACATCCAGGAAATTCAGGAAAATCCGGAATTTGGGGCAGGTGGAGCCCCAGGACTCACCCTCTGCTGGATCAGGGCGTGTTTGTGCTCCATCTCCCGTTTCTCCACGGCTGAGTCGATCACCAGCTGGTCCAGCTGGGGAAAAAAGGGATGGAAAAGTCAGGATGGGGATGGAGGGGATGGGGTGGGGTGAGGGCAGAGAACAGGGGCAGAAATAGATGAAAAAAGGGGGAAAAGGGGGGAAAAGGAGGGAAAAAGGGGCAAAAAGGGAGGGGAAAGGAAGGGAAAAGAGGGGGGAAAGGGGGGGGGGGGAAGGAGGGGAAAAGGGGCAAGAAAAAGGGAGAAAAAGAGGCGAAAAGGAGGAAAAAAAGGCAAAATGAGCCTCTGCTTCTGCCCCTCTGTCCTGTCCCCATGTCCTTGTCCCCATTCCCCCATCCTGTCCCTGGCCCCATGTCTCCATCCCTCTCCCCTGTCCCTGTGTCCCTGTTCCTTGTCCCTGTTCTCATCCCTGTCCCCTGTCCTTATCCCTGTCCCCTGTCCCCGTCCCCCCATCCCATCCCTGTCCCTCCATCCCATTCCTTGTCCCCTGTCCCCCTTGTCCCCATCCCTGTCCCTCCATCCTGTCCCTTCATCCTGTCCCCATCCCCCTGTCCCCCTGTCCCTCTATCCCTGTCCCCAGTCCCCATGTCCCTGTCCCCTGTACCTCCATCCCATCCCTGTCCCTGTGTCCCCATCCCATGTCCCCATGTCCTTGTGCTGTCCCCATCCCTGTCCCCATGTCCCCTGTCCCGTCCCCTCACCTCCATGGCCAGTTTCTGTCCCCTGTCTCCATTCCATGTCCCCTGTCTCCAGTCTCCATGTCCTCATCCCTGTTCCCTGTCCCCTGTCCCTGTCCCCACATCCCTGTCCCCTGTCCCTGTCCCCATGTCCCTCTATCCCATTCCCTGTCCCCATGTCCCTGTCCCCTGTCCTTCATCCCTGTCCCCATGTCCCCTGTGCTGTCCCTGTCCCCTGTCCCTGTCTCCCCATCCCATGTCCCCTGTGCTGTCCCCTCACCTCCATGGCCAGTGTCTGTCCCCTGTCCTCATGTCCCCATCCCTCTATCCCCTGTCCCCATGTCCCTGTCCCTCTGTCCCATCCCTGTCCCTGTCCCCATGTCCCTGTCCCCATGTCTCTGTCCCTATGTCCCTATTCCATGTCCCCCATCCCTGTCCCCCTATCCCTCTTTCCCATGTCCTCTGTCCCCATCCCCCTGTCCCCTGTCCTTCATCCCTGTCCCCATGTCCTTGTGCTGCCCTCACCTCTGTGGCCAGTTTCTGTCCCCTGTCCCCATGTCCCTGTCCCCTGTGCTGTCCCCTCACCTCTGTGGCCAGTTTTTTCATGTATGGCTCCAGCTGCAGCAGCAGGTTGTGTCCCTGTCCCTATGTCCCTGTCCCTGTCCCCATTTCCCCTGTCCCCATGTCCCTGTCCCCTGTGCTGTCCCCTGTGCTGTCCCCTCACCTCTGTGGCCAGTTTTTTCATGTATGGCTCCAGCTGCAGCAGCAGGTTGTGTCCCTGTCCCCATGTCCCCATCCCCTGTCCCCTCACCTCTGTGGCCAGTTTCTGTCCCTGTCCCCATGTCCCTGTCCCCATGTCCCCATGTCCCTGTCCCCATGTCCCCTGTCCCCATGTCCCCATGTCCCCTGTGCTGTCCCCTCACCTCTGTGGCCAGTTTTTTCATGTAGGGCTCCAGCTGCAGCAGCAGGTTGTGTCCCTGTCCCCATGTCCCTGTCCCTGTCCCCTGTCCCCTGTGCTGTCCCCATGTCCCCATGTCCCTGTCCCTGTCCCCATGTCCCTGTCCCTGTCCCCATGTCCCCTGTCCCCATGTCCCTGTCCCCATGTCCCTGTCCCCATGTCCCTGTCCCCTGTCCCATGTCCCTGTCCCCATGTCCCTGTCCCCTGTCCCTGTCCCCTGTGCTGTCCCCTCACCTCTGTGGCCAGTTTTTTCATGTAGGGCTCCAGCTGCAGCAGCAGGTTGTGTCCCTGTCCCCTGTCCCTGTCCCCATGTCCCTGTCCCCATGTCCCTGTCCCCATGTCCCCTGTCCCTGTCCCCTGTCCCTGTCCCCATGTCCCTGTCCCCATGTCCCTGTCCCCATGTCCCTGTCCCCTGTGCTGTCCCCTCACCTCTGTGGCCAGTTTTTTCATGTAGGGCTCCAGCTGCAGCAGCAGGTTGTGTCCCTGTCCCCATGTCCCTGTCCCCATGTCCCTGTCCCCATGTCCCTGTCCCCTGTGCTGTCCCCTGTCCCTGTCCCCATGTCCCCTGTCCGTGTCCCCATGTCCCCATGTCCCCTGTCCCCTGTGCTGTCCCCTCACCTCTGTGGCCAGTTTTTTCATGTAGGGCTCCAGCTGCAGCAGCAGGTTGTGTCCCTGCTGGAAGAAGGTGAACTGGGCGTGCATGAAGGACAACATCTGGAGAGAGAACAGCTGCATCAGGGCCACGGGGAGAACACCCAGCCCCGTGTCCCTGCAAGAAAATATGGGTTTGATCCTTTATTTTTGATTTTCCCAAGGGAAATTATCACTTTTCTACTTATTTCTGCTTTGATGCGAGCTCAGAGTAAAAAACCCCCATCTATTTTTTCTCCACCAAAAAAATGGCTTTTTAAACTTTAGTTTTTATATATATAAATATATATTTTAAAAATTTATTCATTAATTAATTATTTTTAAATTTTTTTATTTATTCACTTTATTTATATTTATTTATATTTACTTTTATATATACATAAGGCTCCAGCTGCAGCAGGACAACATCTGGAGAGAGAACAGCTGCATCAGGGGCACGGGGAGAACACCCAGCCCCGTGTCCCTCAAAAAATATGGGTTTGATCCTTTATTTTTGATTTTCCCAAGGGAAATTATCACTTTTTTTACTTCTTTTCACTTTGCTGTGAGCACAAAGTTTCCTGGGGCTGAGTAAAAAATTCTCATCTCTTTTTCCCAACTAAAAAATAAAGGGGTTTAATTTTTTTAACTTTTTATATATATATATATATATATATAAATATTTATATATTTTTATATACTTATATACTTATATAATTATATATATATATTATTATTATTTAATTTTAAGTTTTATTTTACTTTATTTTTGACTTTCCCAAAGAAATTTATCCCTTTTCTACTTCTTTTTGTTTTGCTGTGGGCGCAGAGTAAAAAACCTTCACCTCTTTTTTTCCACCAAAAAAATGGCTTTTTAAACTTTTTTTATATATATATATATACTAATTTATTTATTTTTATATATTTATTTATATATATTTAAATCTCCAGCTGCAGAAGGACAACATCTGGGGAGAGAACAGCTGCATCAGGGGCACGGGGGGACACCCAACCCCGTGTCCCTGCAAAAAAATATGGGTTTGATCCTTTATTTTTGATTTTCCCAAGGGAAATTATCACTTTTTTTACTTCTTTTCACTTTGCTGTGAGCACAAAGTTTCCTGGGGCTGAGTAAAAAATTCTCATCTCTTTTTCCCAACTAAAAAATAAAGGGGTTTAATTTTTTTAACTTTTTTATATATATATATATATATATATAAAAAAATATTTATATATTTTTATATACTTATATACTTATATAATTATATATATATATTATTATTATTTAATTTTAAGTTTTATTTTACTTTATTTTTGACTTTCCCAAAGAAATTTATCCCTTTTCTACTTCTTTTTGTTTTGCTGTGGGCGCAGAGTAAAAAACCTTCACCTCTTTTTTTCCACCAAAAAAATGGCTTTTTAAACTTTTTTTATATATATATATACTAATTTATTTATTTTTATATATTTATTTATATATATTTAAATCTCCAGCTGCAGAAGGACAACATCTGGAGAGAGAACAGCTGCATCAGGGCCACGGGGACACCCAGCCCCGTGTCCCTCAAAAAATATGGGTTTGATCCTTTATTTTTGATTTTCCCAAGGGAAATTATCACTTTTTTTACTTCTTTTCACTTTGCTGTGAGCACAAAGTTTCCTGGGGCTGAGTAAAAAATTCTCATCTCTTTTTCCCAACTAAAAAATAAAGGGGTTTAATTTTTTTAACTTTTTATATATATATATATATATAAATATTTATATATTTTTATATACTTATATAATTATATATATATTATTATTATTTAATTTTAAGTTTTATTTTACTTTATTTTTGACTTTCCCAAAGAAATTTATCCCTTTTCTACTTCTTTTTGTTTTGCTGTGGGCGCAGAGTAAAAAACCTTCATCTCTTTTTTTCCACCCAAAAAAATGGCTTTTAAAACTTTTTTTATATATATATATACTAATTTATTTATTTTTATATATTTATTTATATATATTTAAATCTCCAGCTGCAGAAGGACAACATCTGGAGAGAGAACAGCTGCATCAGGGCCACGGGGAGAACACCCAGCCCCGTGTCCCTGCAAAAAAATATGGGTTTGATCCTTTATTTTTAATTTTCCCAAGGGAAATTATCACTTTTTTTACTTCTTTTCACTTTGCTGTGAGCACAAAGTTTCCTGGGGCTGAGTAAAAAATTCTCATCTCTTTTTCCCAACTAAAAAATAAGGGTTTTAATTTTTTTTTACTATATAGATACATATATATATTTATACACTTATATATACATTATTAAGTTTTATTTTACTTTATTTTTGACTTTCCTGAAGAAAATTATCCCTTTTTTTTCCTTCTTTCTGCTTTGCTGTGGGCACAGAGTAAAAAACCCTCATCCCTTTTTCTCCACCAAAAAAAAGGTATTTTTATTTTTTAACTTTATTTTTTTACTTTATATATATATATATATAGTATATTTTATTACTATTTATTATATTAGTATTTATTTATTTATTTATTATTTTATTTATATATTTAATTGATTTATTTTTATTTAGTTAGTTTTTAAATTTTATTTTTACTTTCTTTTTGATTTTTTTCCCCCAAAAAAACCCCACTTTACTTTCCTCCTCCCTCCCACCTTACTGTGAGCTCAGAGAAGGGAAAAACAACCTTCTCCAGCCTGAAAATCCCTAAAATAATCTGAATTTCCTCCCCGAGGAGCAGCCAGGGCTCTTCTCCTCCCCTTACCGCATCCAGGATCTCGAATTTCTTCTTGGCCTGCAGCACATTGATCTGGGGAGGGGAAAAATTCAAATATTCCTGTCAAATATTCCAAATATTCCTGTCAAATATTCCAAATATTCCTCTTATATATAATAATATATAATAAGTAAGATATTAGATATATAATAAGGTAAAATGTAATAATAATATTATATAATAATGATATCTATAATACAATAAGATATAATAAATAAGATATTAGATATATAATAAGATAAGATGTAATAATATTATCTAGTACAATAAAGATATCTATAATATAATAATATATAATATTAGATATAGAATAATATAAAATGTACTAATAATATTATATAATATAATGTAATATAATGTAATATAATGTGATATAATGTATTATATAAGATATTAAATATATAATAAGATAAAATGTAATAATTAATATAATAATATATAATAAATAAGATATTAGCTATAAAATTAGAGAAAATGCAATAATAATATTATATAATATAACAATGATATCTATAATATAATAATATATAACATTAGATATAGAATAATATAAAATGTGCTAATAATATTATATATTATTATATAATAATATATAATGTAATATAATGTAATGTAGTGTAATATAATGTAATATAATGTAATATATAAGATATTATATATATAATAAGATAAAATGTAATAATAATATAATATAATAATATATAATAAATAAAATATTAGCTATAAAATTAGAGAAAATGCAATAATAATATTATATAATATAACAATGATATCTATAATATAATAATATATAATATTAGATATAGAATAATATAAAATGTACTAATAATATTGTATAATATATTATAATGTAATATAATGTAATATAATGTGATATAATGTAATATATAAGATATTAGATATATAAGATAAAATGTAATAATAATATAATATAATAATATATAATAAATAAGATATTAGCTATAAAATTAGAGAAAATGCAATAATAATATTATATAACAATGATATCTATAATATAATAATATATAACATTAGATATAGAATAATATAAAATGTGCTAATAATATTATATATTATTATATAATGTAATATAATGTAATATAATGTAATATAATGTAATATAATGTAATATATAAGATATTAGATATACAATAAGATAAAATTTAATTATAATATAATATAATATAATAATATATAATAAGATATAATAAGATATTAGCTATAAAATTAGAGAAAATGCAATAATAATATTATATAATATAACGATATCTATAATATAATAATATATAATATTAGATATAGAATAATATAAAATGTACTAATAATATTGTATAATATATTATAATGTAATATAATGTGATATAATGTAATATAATGTAATATATAAGATATTAAATATATAATAAGATAAAATGTAATAATAATATAATATAATAATATATAATAAATAAAATATTAGCTATAAAATTAGAGAAAATGCAATAATAATATTATATAATATAACAATGATATCTATAATATAATAATATATAACATTAGATATAGAATAATATAAAATGTGCTAATAATATTATATATTATTATATAATAATATATAATGTAATATAATGTAATGTAGTGTAATATAATGTAATATAATGTAATATATAAGATATTAGATATACAATAAGATAAAATTTAATTATAATATAATATAATAATATATAATAATATATAATAAGATATTAGCTATAAAATTAGAGAAAATGCAATAATAATATTATATAATATAACGATATCTATAATATAATAATATATAATATTAGATATAGAATAATATAAAATGTACTAATAATATTATATAATATATTATAATATAATGTAATATAATGTAATATAATGTAATATATAAGATATTAGATATACAATAAGATAAAATGTAATTATAATACAATATAATATAACAATATATCATGAGATATTAGATATAAAATTAGAGAAAATGCAATAATAATATTATATAATACAACAACGATATCTATAATATAAAAATATATAATAATATATAATATATGATATAATTTATATGATATAACAAATAAAAACCCCCAAATGTTGTCACCTGCAGCACGTAGGGGTAATAAAACATAACAATAATATTATATACTAGAATAACGATATCTATAATATAAAAATACATAATATATGATATAATTTATATGATATAACAAATAAAAACCCCCAAATGTTGTCACCTGCAGCACGTAGGGGTAATAAAACGTAACAATAATATTATATACTAGAATAACGATATCTATAATATAAAAATATATATATAACAATATATAACAATAATATTATTAATATAACAATAATATATAATAATATAACAATAATATTATATACTAGAATAACGAATAATATATAATATATGATATAATTTATATAATATAACAAATAAAAACCCCCAAATTTTGGGCTGACCTGCAGCACGTAGGGGTAATAAAATGTAACAATAATATTATATACTAGAATAACGATATCTATAATATAAAAATACATAATATATGATATAATTTATATCATATAACAAATAAAAACCCCCAAATTTTGGGCTGACCTGCAGCACGTAGGGGTAATAAAACATAACAATAATATTATATACTAGAATAACGATATCTATAATATAAAAATACATAATATATGATATAATTTATATGATATAATAAATAAAAACCCTCAAATGTTGTCACCTGCAGCACGTAGGGGTAATAAAACATAACAATAATATTATATACTAGAATAACGATATCTATAATATAAAAATATATAATAATATATAATATATTATATAATTTATATGATATAATAAATAAAAACCCCCAAATTTTATTTATTTATTTAGGGGTAAATTTAGGGGTAAATTTATTTAGGGGCAAATTTATTTAGGGGTAATAAAATGTAACAATAATATTATATACTAGAATAACGATATCTATAATATAAAAATATATAATATATGATATAATTTATATGATATAATAAATAAAACCCCCAAATTTTGGGCTGACCTGCAGCACGTAGGGGTAATAAAATGTAACAATAATATTATATACTAGAATAACGATATCTATAATATAAAAATACATGATATATGATATAATTTATATAATATAACAAATAAAAACCCCCAAATTTTGGGCTGACCTGCAGCACGTAGTCCAGGGCCAGGTGGCGGAAGCATTTCCTGGTGATGCTGAGGGTGCCCGTGGCCTCCTCCACCTCGTGGGGTTTGTGTCGCGGCGCCTGCGCGTTCTTCACCAGCGAGATCTCCATGTCCTCCCGCACGCGGTCAAACTGCTTCTTGCTCTCCTTGAACTTGCGCACGTCGCTGCGGGGAACAGGGATTGCGTTGAAACGGGGAGAGAGTGGGGTAAAGTGGGGCAAAAATGGGAGAGATTGGGGTAAAATGGGGAAAAAATGGGAGAGATTGGGTTGAAATGGGGAGAGATTGGGGTAAAATGGGGAGAGATTGGGGTGAAATGGGGAGAGATTGGGGTAAAGTGGGGAGATATTGGGGTGAAATGGGGAGATATTGGGGTGAAATGGGGAGATATTGGGTTAAAGTGGGGAGGAATGGGGTTGAAATGGGAAGGAATGGGGAGAAAATGGGAGATATTGGGGAGATATTGGTTTAAAATGGGGAGATATTGGGGAGAAATGGGGAGAAAATGGGGAGAAATTCATTTAAAATGGGGAGAAACGGGGAGAAATTTGGTTGAAATGGGGAGAAGTTGGGAAGAAGTTTGGAGAATTGGGGAGGAAATGGTGGAAAATGGGGAGGAAATTGGGGAGGAAATTGGGAAGGAAATTGGGAGAAATGGGATCTGAATTCTGGGATGGGTTTATCCTGCAGGATCTGAATTAATTCTGGGATGGGTTTGTCCCGCAGGATCTGAATTCTGGGATGGGTTTATCCTGCAGGATCCGAATTAATTCTGGGATGGGTTTGTCCTGCAGGATCCGAATTAATTCTGGGATGGGTTTGTCCTGCAGGATCTGAATGAATTCTGGGATGGGTTTATCCCACAAGATCTGAATTCTGGGATGGGTTTATCCTGCAGGATCTGAATTCTGGGATGGGTTTGTCCTGCAGGATCCGAATTAATTCTGGGATGGGTTTGTCCTGCAGGATCTGAATTCTGGGATGGGTTTGTCCTGCAGGATCTGAATTAATTCTGGGATGGGTTTATCCCACAGGATCTGAATTCTGGGATGGGTTTGTCCCGCAGGATCCGAATTAATTCTGGGATGGGTTTGTCCCACAGGATCCGAATTAATTCTGGGATGGGTTTATCCCACAGGATCTGAATTAATTCTGGGATGGGTTTATCCCACAGGATCTGAATTAATTCTGGGATGGGTTTATCCCACAGGATCTGAATTAATTCTGGGATGGGTTTATCCCACAGGATCTGAATTAATTCTGGGATGGGTTTATCCTGCAGGATCTGAATTAATTCTGGGATGGGTTTATCCTGCAGGATCTGAATTCTGGGATGGGTTTGTCCTGCAGGATCTGAATTAATTCTGGGATGGGTTTATCCCACAAGATCTGAATTCTGGGATGGGTTTGTCCCACAGGATCTGAATTCTGGGATGGGTTTGTCCTGCAGGATCCGAATTAATTCTGGGATGGGTTTGTCCCACAGGATCCGAATTAATTCTGGGATGGGTTTGTCCTGCAGGATCCGAATTAATTCTGGGATGGGTTTATCCCACAGGATCTGAATTAATTCTGGGATGGGTTTATCCTGCAGGATCTGAATTCTGGGATGGGTTTGTCCCACAGGATCTGAATTAATTCTGGGATGGGTTTGTCCTGCAGGATCTGAATTCTGGGATGGGTTTGTCCCACAGGATCTGAATTAATTCTGGGATGGGTTTGTCCTGCAGGATCTGAATTCTGGGATGGGTTTGTCCTGCAGGATCTGAATGAATTCTGGGATGGGTTTGTCCTGCAGGATCTGAATTCTGGGATGGGTTTGTCCTGCAGGATCTGAATTAATTCTGGGATGGGTTTGTCCCACAAGATCTGAATTCTGGGATGGGTTTGTCCTGCAGGATCCGAATTAATTCTGGGATGGGTTTGTCCTGCAAGATCTGAATTCTGGGATGGGTTTATCCCACAGGATCTGAATTCTGGGATGGGTTTGTCCTGCAGGATCTGAATTAATTCTGGGATGGGTTTATCCTGCAGGATCTGAATTAATTCTGGGATGGGTTTATCCCACAAGATCTGAATTCTGGGATGGGTTTATCCTGCAGGATCTGAATTAATTCTGGGATGGGTTTGTCCTGCAGGATCTGAATTAATTCTGGGATGGGTTTGTCCCACAAGATCTGAATTCTGGGATGGGTTTGTCCTGCAGGATCCGAATTAATTCTGGGATGGGTTTGTCCTGCAAGATCTGAATTCTGGGATGGGTTTATCCCACAGGATCTGAATTCTGGGATGGGTTTGTCCTGCAGGATCTGAATTAATTCTGGGATGGGTTTATCCTGCAGGATCTGAATTAATTCTGGGATGGGTTTATCCCACAAGATCTGAATTCTGGGATGGGTTTATCCTGCAGGATCTGAATTAATTCTGGGATGGGTTTGACCTGCAGGATCTGAATTAATTCTGGGATGGGTTTATCCTGCAGGATCTGAATTAATTCTGGGATGGGTTTGACCTGCAGGATCTGAATTAATTCTGGGATGGGTTTATCCTGCAGGATCTGAATTAATTCTGGGATGGGTTTGACCTGCAGGATCTGAATTAATTCTGGGATGGGTTTGTCCCACAGGATCAGCCCTGCAGGGATGTTTTGATTCTGCCCCCAGCACACTCAGGACAGGTGCAATGGGAAGCTCAAAGATCCAAGGGAAAGGACAAACCCCAAAAACTCACTCACTCTTTGACAAAATTGTGCAGCTGCTGCCGGACCGACCTCTGCGCCTGGTCAAACAGGATCTGCAACACAGAAAAGGGGGAAAATAGCAATTATTTTGAAAAAAGGGAGAAAAAATCAATTATTTTGGAAAAAAAGGGAGAAAAAATCAATTATTTTGGAAAAAAGGGGGGAAAATATAAATTATTTTGAAAAAAAGCGAAAAATTATCAATTATTTTGAAGGAGGGAAAAACATAAATTCTTTTCAATTAATTTTAATTCTTATCAATTCTTTTCAATTCTTATCAATTCTTTTCAATTATTATTAATTCTTATCAATTATTTTGAAAAAGGGAAAAAACCCGATTCTTTTGAAAGAGGGGAAAAATATAATATATATAATAATAAATATAAAATATATAATATATATTATATGTAATATAATGTGTATTTTATATAATATATATTATATAATATATATTATAATATTTCAAATATTATTTTGAAAAAGAGAAAAATATCAATTATTTCAAAGAAGGGGAAAAAATTATCAATTCTTTTGAAGAAGGAAAAAAAATTCAATTATTTTGAAGAAGGGGAAAAATATCAATTCCCAATTTTGCCGTGTCAATCCCACCCTGAATTCCCATTTTTCAATCCCACCCCGAATTCCCGGTTTGCCCAGAGGAGGGCACTGGATCCCCTGTGCTGCATCTCCATTCCAGCAGGAAAAATGCTGGAATTCCTGCCTGGAATTCCTGCCTGGAATCAGGAATTCCACAATGCCAAAAGGAGAAATCCTGGAATTCCTGCCTGGAATTGGGAATTCCACGATTCCAGCAGGAGAAATCCTGGAATTCCTGCCTGGAATTAGGAGCTCCACGATTCCTGCCTGGAATTTCTGCCTGGAATGTGCCTGGAATCAGGAATTCCATGATTCCAACAGGAGAAATCCTGCAATTCCTGCCTGGAATGTGCCTGGAATCAGGAATTCTGTGATTCTAGAAGGAGAAATCCTGCAATTCCTGCCTGGAATGTGCCTGGAATCAGGAACTCTGTGATTCCAGCAGGAGAAATCCTGGAATTCCTGCCTGGAATGGGGAGTTCTGCAATTCCAGCAGGAGAAATGTTGGAATTCCTGCCTGGAATGTGCCGGGAATCAGGAATTCCATGATGCCAACAGGAGAAATCCTGGAATTCCTGCCTGGAATGTGCCTGGAATCAGGAACTCTGTGATTCCAGCAGGAATCCTGGAATTCCTGCCTGGAATGGGGAGTTCTGCAATTCCAGCAGGAGAAATCCTGGAATTCCTGCCTGGAATCGGGAATTCTGCAATTCCAGCAGGAGAAATATTGGAATTCCCCCCTGGAACCAGGAGCTCCACGATTCCTGCCTGGAATTCCTGCCTGGAATGTGCCTGGAATCGGGAATTCCATGATTCCAACAGGAGAAATCCTGGAATTCCTGCCTGGAATCGGGAGCTCCAAGAAGCCAGAAGAAAAAAAATCCTGGAATTCCTGCCTGGAATCAGGAGCTTTGCAATTCCAGCAGGAAAGATCCTGTAATTCCTGCCTGGAATGTGCCTGGAATCGGGAATTCCACGATTCCAGCAGGAGAAATCCTGGAATTCCTGCCTGGAATTGGGAGCTCTGAGATGCCAGAAGAAGAAAATCCTGGAATTAATTCCTGCCTGGAATTCCGGCCTGGAATCAGGAATTCCACGATTCCTTTTCTGCAGTTTTTTCCTGCAGCAGTTCTGGTGCAGTTTTTTCCTGCAGCAGTTCTGGTGCAGTTTTTCCCTGCAGCAGTTTTGGTGCAGTTTTTTCCTGCAGCAGTTTTGGTGCAGTTTTTTCCTGCAGCAGTTTTGGTGCAGTTTTTTCCTGCAGCAGTTCTGGTGCAGTTTTTCCCTGCAGCAGTTTTGGTGCAGTTTTTTCCTGCAGCAGTTTTGGTGCAGTTTTTTCCTGCAGCAGTTCTGGTGCAGTTTTTCCCTGCAGCAGTTTTGGTGCAGTTTTTTCCTGCAGCAGTTTTGGTGCAGTTTTTTCCTGCAGCAGTTTTGGTGCAGTTTTTTCCTGCAGCAGTTTTGGTGCATTTCAGCCCCTGGGGCTGTGACAAAAGTGGGTCAGGCAGAGCTGCAGCTCCTGCACCGGGAACAACCTCAGAGTTGTGGGAGGGAGAGGATGGGGAAAGGAAAGGAGAAAAAAATGGGTTATAAAAAGAAAAATAAAGGGGAAATGAAGGAAAAATAAATAAAGGGAAAATAAATAAAGAGGGGAAAAGGGGGGAGAAAAGGGGAAAAAAGGGGGAAAAAATAAAGGGGGAAAAGGAGGGGAAAAAAGGGAAAATAAAGGGGGAAAAAGGAGGGAAATAAAAGGAGAAATAAAGGGGAAAATAAGGGGGAAAATAAAAGGGGGAAAGAAATTAAGGGGGGAAAAAAGGGGGGTAAATAATAAAGGGGGGAAAGAAATTAAGGGGGGAAAAAGGGGGTAAATAATAAAGGGGGAAAAATAATAAAGGGGGAAAATAAAGGGGGAAAAAATAAAAGGGAAAAAATAAAGGGAAAGAAATTAAGGGGGAAAATAAAGGGGGGGAAAATAAAGGGGGGGAATAAAGGGGAAAAAAATAAGGGGGGAAATAATAAAGGGGGGAAATAATAAAGGGGAAAATAACAAAGGGAAAAATAATAAAGGGGAAAATAATAAAGGGGAAAATAATAAAGGGAAAAAATAATAAAGGGAAAAAATAACAAAGGGAAAAAATAAAGGGGAAAAAATAATAAAGGGGGAAATAATAAAGGGGGAAAATAACAAAGGGAGGAAAATAACAAAGGGGGGAAATAATAATAAAGGGGAAAATAAAAATAAAGGGGGAAATAATAATAAAGGGGAAAAAACAAACGGGAAAAAACAAATGGGAAAATAATAATAATAATAAAGGGTTAATAATAATAATAAAGGGAAAACAATAAAGGAAAAAATTAATGAAAAATAAACAAAAAATATTAAATAAATTCTAAAATAATTATAAAAATAATAATAATCTCCTCCTCCTCCACGAGGGGCTTTTGTCACCCTTCCAGCACCTCTGTGACAAGCACAGGGGACACCAGCAGTGCCAGAGTCAGACTCCTCACCATGTGGTAATTGATCATTTCCTGCAGGCTGTCCCCGAATTTATCCAGGCACTCCTGCAAAAAATAATAAAAAAATAATATTAATAATTTTTTAAAAAATAAAAAAGTGAAGAGAACTGGCAGTGAAGAGAGGAGAGGGGTGAGGAAGGCTCTGAGGAGTCACTGATGTCACAGGAAAGGGATTTTTGGGATTTTTGAGCCTTTATCTGCCAGCCCAGAGCTGAGATCTGTCATCAGAGGACAAGAAAGGTTGTGAGATGAGAAAGAAAAAGAAAATTTATCTTGGTTTGGGGTTTAAATAGGGTTTGGAGTTTGATCAGGGATTGAGGGAAACACCTCCCTGACACCAGTGGTCAACTCAGAAATCCATCAATTTGTCCTTCCCCTGGAAAGGAATGTGTTATTTACCAAATATCACTTTTGATTTTTCTTCTCATTTCAAGTGGATCTCTGAGTTTGTTATCAGACACTCTCTGCATCCCCAAAAACACCAAATCTCATCTGAAGAGAATCTCACTCTGAATTTCCAGCCTGGTGTTAGCAGAGGTTCTGTATCCCAAAAACACCAAATCTCATTTCAGGTGGATCTCTGAGTTATCAAACACTCTCTGCATCCTCCCAAACACCAAATCTCATTTCAGGTGGATCTCTGAGTTATCAAACACTCTCTGCATCCTCCCAAACACCAAACCTCATTTGGAGTGGATCTCTGAGTTATCAAACACTCTCTGCATCCTCCCAAACACCAAATCTCATTTCAGGTGGATCTCTGAGTTATCAAACACTCTCTGCATCCTCCCAAACACCAAACCTCATTTCAAGTGGATCTCACTCTGAATTTCCAGACTGGAGTTATCAGACACTTTGCATCTCAAAAAACACCAAATCTCATTTCAAGTGGATCTCACTCTGAATTTCCAGCCTGGAGTTATCAAACACTCTGCATCCCCAAAAACACCAAATCTCATCTGAAGAGGATCTCTGAATTTCCAGCCTGGAGTTATCAGATGCTCTCTGCATCCCAAAAAACACCAAATCTCATTTAAAGAGGATTTCTGAGTTATCAAACACTCTCTGCATTCCCCAAAAACACCAAATCTCATTGCAAGTGGATCTCACTCCGAATTTCCAGCCTGGTGTTAGCAGAGGTTCTGTATCCCAAAAACCACCAAATCTCATTTCAAGTGGATCTCTGAGTTATCAAACACTCTCTGCATCCTCCCAAACACCAAACCTCATTTGGAGTGGATCTCACTCTGAGTTTCCAGCCTGCTCTTAGCACTCTCTGCATCCCTCAAACACCGAATCTCGTCTGAAGTGGATCTCTGACCTTCCAGCCTGGTGTTATCAGACACACTCTGTATCCCAAAAAACACCAAAGCTCATTTCAAGTGGATGTTTGAGTTATCACACAGCTTCTACATCCTCCCAAACACCAAATCTCGTCTGAAGTGTATCTCTGACCTTCCAGCCTGCTGTTATCACACTCTGTATCCCAAAAAACACCAAAGCTCATTTCAAGTGGATGTTTGAGTTATCAAATACTCTCTGCATCCTCCCAAACACCAAATCTCATTTGGAGTGGCAGCTCAAGCAGCGTGAGGGGCTTGGATTTGTGATCCATTCCCAGCAGGAGGGATCTGAGCAGTGCCCAGCCCTCCCTGAGCCAGGAACAGGGATCTGAGCAGTGCCCAGCCCTCCCTGAGCCAGGAACAGGGATCTGAGCAGTGCCCAGCCCTCCCTGAGCCAGGAACAGGGATCAGCAGGGATCTGAGCATTCCTCAGCCCTCTCTTGGCCAGGAACAGGGATCAGAAGGAATCTGAGCATCCCCCAGCCCTCCCTGAGCCATGAGCAGGAGTTTGAGCATCCCCCAGCCCTCCCTATGCCAAGAGCAGGGGTCAGCAGGGATCTGAGCATCCCCAGCCCTCCCTGAGCATCCCCAGCCCTCCCTGAGCAGCCCCAAACCCTCCCTGAGCAGCCCCCAGCCCCCTGAGCACCCCCCAGAGCAGTCCCCAGCCCTCTTTCTGCCCCCTAGCCCTCCCTGAGCACCCCCCAGCCCTCCCTGAGGACCCCCCTGAGCATCCCCCAGCCCCCTGATTATCCCCAGCCCTCCCTGAACATCCCCCAGCCCCCAGAGCATCCCCCAGAGCAGCCCCCAGCCCTTCATGAGCATCCCCCAGGCCCCAGAGCATCCCCCAGAGCAGCCCCCAGCCCTCTGTGTGCCCCCCTGAGCACCCCCAGCCCTCTGTGTGCCCCCCAGAGCATCCTCCAGCCCCCTGAGGACCCCCCAGAGCAGCCCCCAGCCCTCTGTGTGCCCCCCAGACTCACAGAGATCATCTCATCCTTCTTGCACTGCTGGGCCAGGTCCCGCACGCCGCTGACAAAGTGTTTGTTGGTGGTGATGTAAACCTTGCCTGCCTCGATCATCCCACTGCACAGCTTCACCAGCTGGGGACACCCACAGGGACAGGGACAGGGACAGGGGGACAGGGACAGGGACAGGGGACATGGGACAGGGACATGGGGACAGGGACACATGGATATGGGGATAGGAACATGGGCATGGGGATAGGGGGACATGGATATGGGCATGGGGACAGGGATAGGGGGACAGGGATAGGGGGACAGGGATAGGGGGGCATGAGGACAGGGACATGGTGACACGGACACAGGGACATGGGGACATGGACATGGATATGGGGACACAGACATGGAGAGAAGGGCAAGGACATGGGCATGGGGACAGGGACATGGGGACAGGGACATGGGGACAGGGGGAGACAGGGACATGGGGAGAGGGGGACGTGGGGACAGGGATAGGGATATGGGCATGGGGACAGGGACACGGGGACATGGAGACAGGGACAGGGGGACACAGGGACAGGGAGACAAGGGATATGGGCATGGGGACATGGGCATGGGGACAGGGATATGGGGACAGGGGGACATGGACACGGGGACATGGGCATAGGGACAGGGACATGGGGACAGGGACACAGGGACATAAGCATGGTGACAGGGACACGAGAACAGGGATATGGGGACATGGGGACATGGAAGCACAGGGACACAGGCATGGGGACACAGAGACAGGGATACAGGGGACATGGGGATAAGGACAGGGACAGGCTCAGCACTGGCTGGAACCAGCTGGGTCTGTCCCACACCCACCCCAGGGCTTTGGGACAGGCGCCCTTCCCATTCCTGCTGTGCTGGGAACATCCATGGGCAGGACAGGGATACAAATCCCAAATCCCTGTCCCAGGACAGGACAGGGATCCCAATCCCATCCCAACCCAGGACTGGGATCCCAACCCCAGGACAGGGATCCCAATCCCACTCTGGGGTTTGTCGTGTTCCTGCAGTCCCAAAGCTTTGGGGTCTGGTTTGAGGTTTGTTCCGTTCCTGCAGCCCCAAAGCTTTGGGGTCTGGTTTTGGGGTCTGTTCTGATCCTGCAGCCCCAAAGCTCTGGGGTGTGATTTGGGGTCTGGTTTGGGGTTTGTTCTGATCCTGCAGCCCCAAAGCTTTGGGGTCTGGTTTGGGGTTTATTCTGTTCCTTCAGCTCCAAAGCTTTGGGGTTTATTTTGGGGTCTTCCTGTTCCTGCAGCTCCAAAGCTCCGGGATCTGTTTTGGGGTTTGTTCTGATCCTGCAGCTCCAAAGCTCCGGGATCTGTTTTGGGGTTTGTTCTGATCCTGCAGCCCCAAAGCTCTGGGGTGTGATTTGGGGTCTGGTTTGGGGTTTGTTCTGATCCTGCAGCCCCAGAGCTCTGGGGTTTATTTTGGGGTCTGTTTTGGGGTTCTGATCCCGCAGCCCCAGAGCTCTGGGGTCTGGTTTGGGGTGTGTTTTGGGGTCTGTTCTGATCCCGCAGCCCCAGAGCTCTGGGGTCTGGTGTGGGGTTTGGTTTGGGGTTTGTTCTGATCCTGCAGCCCCAGAGCTCTGGGGTTTATTTTGGGGTGTGTTTTGGGGTCTGTTCTGATCCTGCAGCCCCAGAGCTCTGGGGTCTGGTTTGGGGTGTGTTTTGGGGTTGTTCTGACCCTGCAGCCCCAGAGCTCTGGGGTCTGGTTTGGGGTGTGTTTTGGGGTTCTGATCCTGCAGCCCCAGAGCTCTGGGGTCTGGTTTGGGGTGTGTTTTGGGGTTCTGATCCTGCAGCCCCAGAGCTCTGGGGTCTGGTTTGGGGTGTGTTTTGGGGTTCTGACCCTGCAGCCCCAGAGCTCTGGGGTTTATTTTGGGGTGTGTTTTGGGGTCTGTTCTGATCCTGCAGCCCCAAAGCTCTGGGGTTTATTTTGGGGTGTGTTTTGGGGTTGTTCTGATCCTGCAGCCCCAGAGCTCTGGGGTCTGTTTTGGGGTGTGTTTTGGGGTTGTTCTGATCCTGCAGCCCCAGAGCTCTGGGGTTTATTTTGGGGTGTGTTTTGGGGTTCTGATCCCGCAGCCCCAGAGCTCTGGGGTCTGCCCTCCCCTGGAGACTCAGGACCCCGTTCTCACTCTGCTCTGAGCTGGGGATGCAAATCGGCTCCTCCACCTCCACTCCCTCCTTGTCTGAGACACCAAAAATAGAAACCCGGCCGGGGAGAGGAGCTGGTGTGTGATCTGTGAGATCCCCCGGGCACAGAGGGATAAAATCCCGACTCTGGGGGAGGGATGAGCTGGGTGGGAGCCACAGGCCCCGGGCAAGGCTGTGCCCTATAAAACCTGTTTGTTCAGCGGCTGCTGGGGGGGGTCTGTCTGCTCTGGGGGGGCTGAACAGGGATGGGGGTCTGAATTCAGAACAAATTTAGAGAGAAAGGGGTGAAAACTGCTCAGGTTGTGGCACTGAGAGGCTGCAGAGGGATTTGGGGTTTGAATTTAGACCAGATTTAGAGAGAAAGGGTGAAAACTGCTCAGGCTGGGGCACTGGGAACCTGGAGAGGGGTTTGGGGTCTGAATTGAAACCAAATTTAGAGAGCAGGGAGGGGATTTGGAGGATTTGGGGTCTGAATTCAGAGAGCAGGGGTGAAAATAGGATTGGGGTCAAGGAATGGGTTTGGGGTCAGGGATTGGGGTCTGAGAATGGGATTTGGGCATGGGATTGGGGTCAGGGAATGGCATTGGGGTCTGGGCATGAGATTTGGGTCAGAGAAGGGGATTGGGGTCAGGGAATGGAATTTGAGAATGGGATTGGGGTTTGGGCATGGGACTGGGGTCAAGAAATGGGATTGGGGTCAGGGATTGGGAGTGGGATCTGGGAATGGGAGTGGAGTCAGGGTGTGGGTTTGGGGTCTGGGATCCGGGTCTCAGAATGGGATTGGGGTCAGGGCATGGGACTGGGGTCAGGGCATGGGACTGGGGTCAGGGGATGGGACTGGGGTCAGGGGATGGGACTGGGGTCAGGGGATGGGATCTGGGACTGGGATTGGGGTCAAGGCGTGGGATTGGGGTTTGGGAATGGGACTGGGGTCAGGGAATGGGAAGGGGTCCTGATCTGCTGGGACAGCCCTGTTTGCAGAGGTGCTCTGGGGCTGCCACGTTGCAGGAGGGGCTGGATTCCTTTCCAGAGGCTCCATCCAAAGCCCAGAGCAGTCTGGGCTCCAGATGTGCCTGCAGCTGTTTGTCTCCTGCCCAGGGGGGCCTCGGGGCTGTGGGGCCAGGGCAGGGTGTGAGCCAGGCCTGGGGGGCAGGAGTGACCCCAGGGAGTTTGATTTCTGCTCCCAGATCTTCTCAGCTGGTCACAGAGCTCAGTCTGTGGGGCACACAGAGCCCCAAAATAGACCCCAGAGCTTTGGGGCTGCAGGAATAGAACAAACCCCAATCCCAAAATAGACCTAAAGGCTTTGGGGCTGCAGAGTCAGAGCAAATCCCAAACCAGACCCCAAAATAAACCCCAAGGCTTTGGGGCTGCAGGATCAGAACAAACCCCAGAGCAGACCCCAAAGCTTTGGGGCTGCAGGATCAGAACAAACCCCTAGATAGACCCCAGAGCTTTGGGGCTGCAGGAACAGGACAGACCCCAAAGCTTTGGGGCTGCAGAAACACAATAAACCCCAAAATAAACCCCCCAAAGCCTTAGGGCTGCAAGAAGAGAATAAACCCCAAACCAGACACCAAAGCTTTGGGGCTGCAGGATCAGAACAAACCCCTAGATAGACCCCAAAGCTTTGGGGCTGCAGGAACAGAACAAACCCCAAACCAGACCCCAGAGCTTTGGGGCTGCAGGAATAGAACAAACCTCAGGCCCCCAAAATAGACCCCAAAGCCTTGGGGATGCAGGATCAGAACAAACCCCAGGTCCTGCACAGACCCCAAGGCCCAGTGTCACCAAGAGGGGACAGAGGGGACACCAGCACTGGGGGAAGTCCCCAAGGCTGTGTCACCCCCTGGGAACTGGGATCAGGACAAAAGGAGGTGAATATTCACCACCAGAGCCCGGATGGAGCTCCTGTCCCAACACTGAGGACAAGCCTGGGGTGTTAAATATTTTTTTAAATATTCAATTTCCAATTGAACAGCTGGAAATGGGCTCAGATTTTAGGAGACACTTGGAAAAATCCCATTCCTGAACAGGGACCCCACCAGATCCATGAGCAGGACAAAAGGAGGCTGATGTTCACCAGCAGGAGCTCCTGTCCCACCTCAGAGGACAAAACTGGGGTGTTAATATTTTTTTAAATGTTCAATTTCCAATTGAACAGCTGGAAATGGGCTCAGATTTTAGGGGACACTTGGAGAAATCCTATTCCTGAGCTGTGGCCCCACCAGATCCATGAGTAGGACAAAAGGAGGTCAATGTTCACCAGCAGAGCCAGGCTGGAGCTCCTGTCCCACCTCAGAGGACAAATCTGGGGTGTTAATATTTTTTAAATGTTCAATTTCCAATTTAAGAGCTGGAAATGGGCTCAGATTTTAGGGGACACTTGGAGAAATCCCATTCCTGATCTGTGGCCCCACCAGATCCAGGAACAGGAAAAAAGGAGGTCAATGTTCATCAATAGAGCCAGGCTGGGGCTCCTGTCCCAGCACTGAGGAGCTCTGGGGACAAAATTGGGATGCTAAACATTTTAAAAAATGTTTAATTTTCAATTGGACAGCTGGAAATGGGCTCAGATTTTTGGAGACACTTGGAAAAATCCTATTTCTGAGCTGGGGCCCCACCAGATCCATGAGTAGGACAAAAGGAGGTCAATGTTCACCAACAGGGCCAGGCTGGAGCTCCTGTCCCACCTCAGAGGACAAAACTGGGGTGTTAATATTTTTTAAATGTTCAATTTCCAATTTAAGAGCTGGAAATGGGCTCAGATTTTAGGAGACACTTGGAGAAATCCTATTCCTGATCTGTGGCCCCACCAGATCCAGGAACAGGAAAAAAGGAGGTCAATGTTCATCAATAGAGCCAGGCTGGGGCTCCTGTCCCAGCACTGAGGAGCTCTGGGGACAAAATTGGGATGCTAAACATTTAAAAAATTGTTTATTTTTCAATTGAACAGCTGGAAATGGGCTCAGATTTTAGGGGATACTTGGAAAAATCCTATTTCTGAGCTGGGGCCCCACCAGATCCAGGAACAGGACAAAAGGAGGTGAATATTCACCAGCAGGGCCAGGCTGGAGCTCCTGTCCCAGGACAGGGGACAAACCTGGGGTGTTAATATTTTTTTAAATGTTCAATTTCCAATTGAACAGCTGGAAATGGGCTCAGATTTTCGGGGACACTTGGAGAAATCCTATTTCTGAGCTGTGGCCCCACCAGATCCAGGAACAGGAAAAAAGGAGGTCAATGTTCATCAATAGAGCCAGGCTGGAGCTCCTGTCCCAGCACTGAGGAGCTCTGGGGACAAAATTGGGATGCTAAACATTTAAAAAAAATGTTTATTTTTCAATTGAACAGCTGGAAATGGGCTCAGATTTTTGGAGACACTTGGAAAAATCCTATTCCTGAACAGAGACCCCACCAGATCCATGAACAGGACAAAAGGAGGTGAATATTCACCAGCAGGGCCTGGATGGAGCTCCTGTCCCAGCACTGAGGAGCTCTGGGGACAAAATTGGGATGCTAAACATTTTAAAAAATGTTTAATTTTCAATTGAACAGCTGGAAATGGGCTCAGATTTTTGGGGACACTTGGAGAAATCCCATTCCTGAGCTCTGGCCCCACCAATCCCCTCCAATCCACCTCACCTTGTCCAGCTTGGCCTCGATCTCCACCACATCTGTCTCCACCTCATCGATGGTGGCCCTGCAGGGGAAAACAAGGAGGGATCGTTAATTAGGAATGAGAAATGGTTAATTATGGCTGGGGATGGTTGGGGGAGAGGCCAGGAAAGGGTGAGGGAGGATCAGAGGGGCTGAGGGTTCTGGGGATGGGAGGAGAGACTCGTTATTCCCATTCTTTATTCTCATTTTCTGGTTATTCTCACTCATTATTCCCATTTTCTCATTATTCCCATTTGTTATTCCCACTCATTGTTGCCATTTTCTCATTATTTCCACTCTTTATTCCTATTTTCTTGTTATTCCCACTCATTATTCCTACTTGTTATTCCCATTTCCACATTATTCCCACTCACATTCCCATTTTCTAGTTATTCCCATTCATTATTCCCATTTTCTTGTTATTATCACTCATTATTCCAACTCATTATTCCCATTTGTTATTCCCATTTTCTCCTTATTCTCACTTTTTATTCCCATTTTCTCATTATTTCCACTCATTATTCCCATTTTCTGGTTATTCCCACCCATTATTCCCATTTTCTCATCATTCCCACTCATTATTCAGGGGAAAAAATCCTCTCCAGAATTCAGGGAATAAATCCAGGATTCAGGGAATAAATCCTCTCCAGAATTCAGGGAATAAATCCAGGATTCTGGGGAATAAATCCCTGAATTTCCAGGATTCAGGGGAATAAATCCTCTCCAGGATTCTGGGGAATAAATCCCCTGAATTTCCAGGATTCTGGGGAATAAATCCTCTGAATTTCCAGGATTTTGGGGAATAAATCCTCTCCAGGATTCTGTGAATAAAACCCCTGATTTTCCAGGATTTTGGAGAATAAATCCCCTCCAGGATTCAGGGAATAAATCCAGGATTCAGGGAATAAATCCCTGAGTTTCCAGGACTCTGGGGAACAATAAATCCCTGAATTTCCAGGATTCAGGGAATAAATCCCCTGAATTTCTAGGATTCTGGGGAATAAATCCTCTGAATTTCCAGGACTGTGAGGAATAAATCCTCTCCAGGATTCAGGGGAATAAATCCCTGAATTTCCAGGATTCTGGGGAACAAATCCTCTGAATTTCCAGAATTCAGGGAATAAATCCAGGACTCTGGGGAATAAATCCTCTGAATTTCCAGGATTCTGGGGAACAATAAATCCTCTGAATTTCCAGTATTTTGAGGAATAAATCCCCTGAATTTCCAGCATTCTGGGGAATAAATCCCTGAATTTCCAGGATTCAGGGAACAATAAATCCTCTCCAGAATTCAGGGAATAAATCCAGGATTCAGGGAATAAATCCCTGAATTTCCAGGACTCTGGGGAACAATAAATCCCTGAATTTCCAGGATTCAGGGAATAAATCCCCTGAATTTCCAGGACTGTGGGGAATAAGTCCTCTCCAGGATTCAGGGAATAAAACCTCTGAATTTCCAGGATTTTGGAGAATAAATCCTCTCCAGAATTCAGGGAATAAATCCTCTCCAGTATTTTGTGGAATAAATCCTTGAATTTCCAGGATTCTGGGGACTAAATCCCCTCCAGAATTCAGGGAATAAATCCAGGATTCAGGGGAATAAATCCTCTCCAGGATTCAGGGAATAAATCCAGGACTCTGGGGAATAAATCCTCTGAATTTCCAGGATTTTGGCGAACAATAAAACCTCTGAATTTCCAGTATTTTGAGGAATAAATCCCTGAATTTCCAGGATTTTGGGGAACAATAAATCCTCTCCAGTATTTTGTGGAATAAATCCCTGAATTTCCAGGATTCAGGGAATAAATCCTCTCCAGGATTCAGGGAATAAATCCAGGATTCAGGGAATAAATCCTCTCCAGAATTCTGGGAATAAATCCAGGATTCAGGGAATAAATCCTCTCCAGTATTTTGAGGAATAAATCCCTGAATTTCCAGGATTCTGGGGACTAAATCCCCTCCAGAATTCAGGGAATAAATCCAGGATTCAGGGGAATAAATCCTCTTCAGGATTCTGGGGAATAAATCCTCTGTATTTCCAGGACTCTGGGGAATAAATCCCTGAATTTCCAGGATTCTGGGGACTAAATCCCTGAATTTCCAGGACTGTGGGGAATAAATCCCTGAATTTCCAGGATTTTGGGGAACAATAAATCCCCTGAATTTCCAGTATTTTGAGGAATAAATCCCTGAATTTCCAGGACTCAGGGGAACAATAAATCCCCTGAATTTCCAGTATTTTGAGGAATAAATCCCTGAATTTCCAGGACCCAGTGAACAATAAATCCCCCCAGAGCCTGGGCTGTGTTTCCCCTCCACGTCACGGGCCGATGTGACAGAGCCTGGGGCTCTCAGGGCTCAGCTCCAAAGGTCACCAAAAATCTCCTTTTCACGAGTAAAAAACACAAAAACCACATCAGGCCCTGGCAGGAGACATTCCCAGCCCCAGGAATTATTATTTTTTGGGAAAAATCAGAGTCCAGCAGAGCTCTGTGCATTTAAATGTTGATTTTTTTTTTTTAATTGGGAATGTGGTTTAAAGCTCTCATCACTCCCTTGTAATAAGGATTTAAAAGGAAAAGGAGAATTTAAATCCCTCTAAATTTGGGGGTTTTGCCAAAAAGAAAAAAAAAGAAAAAAATATAAAATAAAAAAAGAAAAAAAGGAAGGAAAAAAAAGGAAAGAAAGAAAGAAAAAGGAAAAAAATAAAGGAAAAAAAGGGGGAAAAAGGAAAGAAAGAAAGAAAAAAGAAAGACAAAGGAAAAGAAAAAAGAAAAAAGAAAGACAAAGGAAAAAAGAAAGAAAAAGAAAAAAAAGGAAAAAAAACAAAGAAAAGGGAAAAAAGAAAAAAAACAAAGAAAAAGGAAAAAATAAAAAGAAAAAAAAAAGAAAAAAGAAAGAAAAAAGGAAAAAATAAAAAGAAAAAAGAAAAAAGAAAAAAGAAAGAAAAAAGGAAAAAAGGAAAAAAGGAAAGAAAAAGGAAAAAATAAAAAGGAAAAAAGGAAAAAAGAAAGACGAAAAAAGGAAAGAAAAAGGAAAAAAAGAAAAAGGAAAGAAAAAGGAAAAAAGAAAAAGGAAAAGAAAGAAAAAAAGGAAAAAAGAAAAAGGAGGAAAAAAGGAAAAAAAAAGTAAAAAGAAAAAACAAAGAAAAAAGAAAAAAGAGAGAAAATAAAAGAAAAATAAAATAAAATAAAACAAAATAAAATAAAACAAAACAACCTTTTCCATGAACTAATTCAAGAGCTGCCCCACACAAACATCCCCTGGGGGGGCCAAACCTTTTAGAGATAAAAACAATCATTTCAAAGCATCTTTTCAACCTTTTTTTCTGCTTTTTTCCCCCTCCTTTTGCAGCTATTTTTATTTCCAGGGCTTTGGGGCTCGTGTCCCTTCACGCTCCCTCGGCCACATTTGATTTTTCCACTCGATTTCCTGGAGCTGCTGAGAGCTGGACACAAAAACCGGCTCAGGAAGGGGAAAAGATGGTTTTTCTGGGGAGGATTTTCATTCAGAAAATGGTATTTTACATTGTGCTGTCGATACCTGAGTGAGGAATTGCTGAAAATAAATTCCAGGGGAAATTCAGAGGGGAATAAAATCCGCTGGGTGAGCAGAGATTTGGGAATTTATTCTGTTAATATCCGAATGAGGAATTCCTAAAAAAAAAATCCCCATTTTATCAGGAATTCAGAGGGGAATAAAATCCACTGGATGAGCAAAAATCTTGGTACTTCATTCTGTCAACACCTGAGTGAAGAATTCCTAAAAAAATTCCTTTTCCAGCAGGAATTCAGAGGGGAATAAAATCCACTGGGTGAGCAGAGATTTGGGACTTCATTCTATTAATATCTGAATGAGGAATTCCTAAAAAAACCCCAAATTTCATCATGAATTCAGAGGGGAATAAAATCCATTGGGTGAGCAGAGCTTTGGAACCTCAATCTGTCAACACCTGAGTGAATAATTCCTAAAAAAATTCCTTTTCCAGCAGGAATTCAGAGGGAAATAAAATCCACTGAGTGAGCAGGGATTTGGAATCTCATTCTATTAATATCTGAATGAGGAATTCCTAAAATAAAAACCCATTCCAGCAGGAATTCAGAGAGGAATAAAATCCACTGGGTGAGCAGAACTTTGGGACCTCATTTTGCCAATATCTGAGTGAGAAATTCCTAAAAATCTCCTTTCTGCAGGAATTCAGAGGGGAATAAAATCCACTGGGTGAGCAGAACTTTGGGACCTCATTTTGCCAATATCTGAGTGAGAAATTCCTAAAAATCTCCTTTCTGCAGGAATTCAGAGGGGAATAAAATCCACTGGGTGAGCAGAGATTTGGAATCTCATTCTATTAATATCTGAGTGAGGAATTCCTAAAAATACCCCATTCCAGCAGGAATTCAGAGAGGAATAAAATCCACTGGGTGAGCAGAGCTTTGGAACCTCATTCTGTCAATATCTGAGTGAATAAATCCTAAAAATCCCATTTCATCAGGAATCCAGAGTGGAATAAATCCCAATGGCTGAGTAGAACTTTGGTACCTTGTTCTGTCAACACCTGAGTGAGGAATTCCTAAAAATCTCCTTTCTGCAGGAATTCAGAGGGAATAAACTCCACTGGGTGAGCAGAGCTTTGGTACCTCATGTTGTCAACACCTGAGTGAGGAATTCCTTAAAAAATCCCTTTTCCAGCAGGAATTCAGAGGGGAATAAATGCCACAGGGTGAGCAGAGATTTGGAATCTCATTCTATTAATATCTGAATGAGGAATTCCTAAAATAAAACCCCATTTTATCAGGAATTCAGAGAGGAATAAAATCCACTGGGTGAGGAAAAATCTTGGTACTTCATTCTGTCAACACCTGAGTGAGGAATTCCTAAAAAATCCCTTTTCCAGCAGGAATTCAGAGGGGAATAAATGCCACTGGATGAGCAGAGCTTTGGGACTTCATTCTATTAATATCTGAATGAGGAATTCCTAAAAAAACCACCCCATTTTATCAGGAATTTAGAGGGGAATAAACCCCACTGGGTGAGCAAAACTTTAGTGCCTTGTTCTGTTAACTCCTGAGTGAGGAATCCCTAAAAATCCCTTTTCCAGCAGGAATTCAGACGGGAATAAACTGAAGTGAGTCATCAGAGCTTTGGTGCTTTGTTCTATCAACACCTGAGTGAGGAATTCCCAAAAATCTCCTTTCTGCAGGAATTCAGAGGGGAATAAAATCCACTGGGTGAGCAGAGCTTTGGAACCTTGTGCTGTCAAAACCCAAGTGAGGAATTCCTAAAAATCCCATTTCATCAGGAATTCAGAGGGGAATAAAATCCACTGGGTCAGCAAATCTTTGGGACCTTGAGCTGTCAACACCTGAGTGAGGAATTCCTAAAAATCTCCTTTCTGCAGGAATCCAGAAGGGAATAAACCCCACTGGGTGAGCAGAGCTTTGGAACCTCATTCTGTCAACACCTGAGTGAGGAATTCCTAAAAAAGTTAATGTCCAGCAGGAATTCAGAGGGGAATAAATGCCACAGGGTGAGCAGAGCTTTGGAACCTTGTTCTATTAATGCCTGAGTGAGGAATTCCTAAAAAAAACCCCATTACATCAGGAATTCAGTGAGGAATGAACCTCACTGGATAGGCAGAGCTTTGGAACTTCATTCTATTAATATCTGAATGAGGAATTCCTAAAAAAACCCCAAATTTCATCATGAATTCAGAGAGGAATAAAATCCATTGGGTGAGCAGAGCTTTGGAACCTCAATCTGTCAACACCTGAGTGAATAATTCCTAAAAAAATTCCTTTTCCAGCAGGAATTCAGAGGGAAATAAAATCCACTGAGTGAGCAGAGATTTGGAATCTCATTCTATTAATATCTGAATGAGGAATTCCTAAAATAAAAACCCATTCCAGCAGGAATTCAGAGAGGAATAAAATCCACTGGGTGAGCAGAGCTTTGGGAATTCATTCTATTAATATCTGAATGAGGAATTCCTAAAAATACCCCATTTCATCAGGAATTCAGAGGGGAATAAAATCCACTGGGTGAGCAGAGCTTTGGGAATTCATTCTATTAATATCTGAGTGAGGAATTCCTAAAAATCTCCTTTCTGCAGGAATTCAGAGAGGAATAAAATCCACTGGGTGAGCAGAGCTTTGGAACCTCATTCTGTCAATATCTGAGTGAATAAATCCTAAAAATCCCATTTCATCAGGAATCCAGAGTGGAATAAATCCCAATGGCTGAGTAGAACTTTGGTACCTTGTTCTGTCAACACCTGAGTGAGGAATTCCTAAAAATCTCCTTTCTGCAGGAATCCAGAAGGGAATAAACCCCAATGGGTGAGCAGAGCTTTGGAACCTCAATCTGTCAACACCTGAGTGAGGAATTCCTAAAAAAATTCCTTTTCCAGCAGGAATTCAGAGGGAAATAAAATCCACTGAGTGAGCAGAGATTTGGAATCTCATTCTATTAATATCTGAATGAGGAATTCCTAAAAAAAACACCCCATTTTATCAGGAATTTAGAGGGGAATAAACCCCACTGGGTGAGCAAAACTTTAGTGCCTTGTTCTGTTAACTCCTGAGTGAGGAATCCCTAAAAATCCCTTTTCCAGCAGGAATTCAGACGGGAATAAACTGAAGTGAGTCATCAGAGCTTTGGTGCTTTGTTCTATCAACACCTGAGTGAGGAATTCCCAAAAATCTCCTTTCTGCAGGAATTCAGAGGGGAATAAAACCCACTGGGTGAGCAGAGCTTTGGAACCTCAATCTGTCAACATCTGAGTGAGGAAATCCTAAAAAAAATCCTATTCCAGCAGGAATTCAGACGGGAATAAAATCCACTGGATGAGCAGAGCTTTGGGAATTCATTCTATTAATATCTGAATGAGGAATTCCTAAAAATACCCCATTTCATCAGGAATTCAGAGGGGAATAAACTCCACTGGGTGAGCAGAACTTTGGGACCTCATTTTGCCAATACCTGAGTGAGGAATTCCTAAAAATCTCCTTTCTGCAGGAATCCAGAAGGGAATAAACCCCACTGGGTGAGCAGAGCTTTGGAACCTCATTCTATCAACACTTGAGTGAAGAATTCCTAAAAAAAAACCCCCATCCCATGAGGAATGGGAATCCCCATCCCCACCCCAGAACCCCAGAGCATTTCTGCCCCAGGAGCTCTGGGGGATGCTCAGCACATCCTCTGCAGCTGCAGGGACCCCACTGTGCCAACAATTGACTCTTTTTCACCCCCAAATAAACGAGAATGAACTGTGGAATAAACGAGAATGAACTGTGGAGCAGCTGGGGCTGTGGCTGGCCCCGTGCCCTGCACATTTCCTGCTCTTCTCTCCTGGTTCTAAAGCTCTGCCAGAGCCTTTTTCCAGCAGGAGGGGAGGGAAAATAATCCCTGGCCTGGCCCCAAGCCCTTCCCACTGACCGAAGGGATGAGTGGGAATTTTCCTGCATCACTAGTGGGTTTAAAGGCAAAAAAAAAAAAAAAAAAAAAAAAAAAAAAAAAAAAAAAGGTGGGTTTTTTGGTGGGGTTTTTGGTTGGTTGGTTGGTTGGTTTTTGGAGGATTTTTGGGGGGTTTTTTGGGGTTGTTTTTGGGTTGTTTTAGGAATTCCTCACTCAGGTGCTGACAGAATGAGGTTCCAAATCTCTGCTCACTCAGTGGATTTTATTCCCTTCTGAATTCCTGCTGGAATAGGATTTTTTTAGGAATTCTTCACTCAGGAGTTAACAGAACAAGGTTCCAAAGCTCTGCTCACCCAGTGTGGTTTATTCCCCTCTGAATTCCTGCAGAAAGGAGATTTTTAGGAATTCCTCCCTCAGGTGTTGACAGAACAAGGCACCAAATCTCTGCTCTGAGTGTGGGGCTCCTGATTTATGATCCATCCAAAATCAGGGAGAGATTGGGATGTCTCATTCTGTCAACACCTGAGTGAGGAATTCCTAAAAATCCCATTTCATCAGGAATTCAGAGGGGAATAAAATCCACTGGATGAGCAGAGCTTTGGAACCTCATTCTGACAACACCTGAGTGAATAATTCCAAAAAAAAATCCCTTTTCCATCAGGAATCCAGAGGGAAATAAAATCCACTGGATGAGCAGAGCTTTGGGACTTCATTCTATTAATACCTGAATGAGAAAATCCTAAAAAAACCCCATTTCATCAGGAATTCAGAGGGGAATAAACCTCACTGGGTGAGGAGAGATTTGGTACTTCATGCTGTCAACACCTGAGTAAATAATTCCTAAAAATCTCCTTTCTGTAGGAATTCAGAGGGGAATAAAATCTACTGGGTGAGCAGAGATTTGGAACCTCATTCTATTAATATCTGAATGAGAAAATCCTAAAAAAAACCCATTTCATCAGGAATTCAGAGGGGAATAAACCCCAATGGGTGAGCAGAGCTTTGGAACTTCATTCTGTCAACACCTGAGTGAAGAATTCCTAAAAAAATAAATGTCCAGTAGGAATTTAGAGGGGAATAAACTCCACTGGATGAGCAGAGTTTTGGAACCTCATTCTGTCAACACCTGAGTGAATAATTAAAAAAAAAATCCCTTTTCCATCAGGAATTCAGAGGGGAATAAACCCCAATGGGTGAGCAGAGCTTTGGAACCTCATTCTGTCAACACCTGAGTGAAGAATTAAAAAAAAAAAAATCCCTTTTCCATCAGGAATCCAGAGGGAAATAAAATCCACTGGATGAGCAGAGATTTGGGACTTCATTCTATTAATACCTGAATGAGAAAATCCTAAAAAACCCCATTTCATCAGGAATTCAGAGAGGAATAAACTCCACTGGGTGAGGAGAGATTTGGTACTTCATTCTGTCAACACCTGAGTAAATAATTCCTAAAAATCTCCTTTCTGTAGGAATTCAGAGGGGAATAAAATCCACTGGGTGAGCAGAGATTTGGGACTTCATTCTGTCAACACCTGAGTGAAGAATTCCTAAAAAAATAAATGTCCAGTAGGAATTTAGAGGGGAATAAAATCCACTGGATGAGCAGAGCTTTGGAACCTCATTCTGTCAACACCTGAGTGAATAATTAAAAAAAAAAATCCCTTTTCCATCAGGAATTCAGAGGGGAATAAAATCTATTGGGTGAGCAGAGCTTTGGAACTTCATTCTGACAACACCTGAGTGAATAATTCCTAAAAATCTCCTTTCTGCAGGAATTCAGAGGGGAATAAAATCCATTGGGCGAACAGAGATTTGGTACCTCATTCTGTCAACACCTGAGTGAGGAAATCCTAAAAAAAAAATCCCTTTTCTGGCAGGAATTCAGAGGGGAATAAACCTCACTGGGTGAGGAGAGATTTGGTACTTCATTCTGACAACACCTGAGTGAATAATTCCAAAAAAAAATCCCTTTTCCATCAGGAATCCAGAGGGAAATAAAATCCACTGGATGAGCAGAGCTTTGGGACTTCATTCTATTAATACCTGAATGAGAAAATCCTAAAAAAACCCCATTTCATCAGGAATTCAGAGGGGAATAAACCCCAATGGGTGAGCAGAGCTTTGGAACTTCATTCTGTCAACACCTGAGTGAATAATTCCTAAAAAAAATCCCTTTTCCAGCAGGAATTCAGAGGGGGAATAAACCCCTGAGAAGAAGGACAGTGAGATCCAGGGAAATTTCTTTCCTTGCAGTGACATTTTCTTCCCCCCAGGGCCAGGGAAAGGCTGAGTGAGGCTGATGAGGTTGGAAAGGAGCCTCTGGAATGTTCAAATCCCAGAAAAAATGTGATTTATTCCCTTCCCCTGGAGCAGCTGCTGCAGCTCTGCTGGACCCAAATCAGGCTGGTACAAGATGGGGATGCTCAGGGTTAATTCCAGGAGGATTTCCAGAGGCCAGGAAAGGAAATGGGAATTCCTGGATGAGGATTTCCAGAGTCAGAAATTCCATGGGGAATGTTATTAGTTCTATATTATTGTTATTTTATTTTATTGTTATTTTTATTGTTATTTTTATTGTTACTATTGCTATTATTACTGCTAATTTTATTGCTATTTTTATTGTTATTATTATTTGTTATTTATTATTGTTGTTGTTATTGTCTTTTTTTATTGCTATTTTAATTGTTATTGTTATTTTATTGTTGGTCTTATTGTTAACCCTTTCCCATTTTTTTCCTTTTCCCATTTTCCTTCCCTATTTTTCCTTCCCCATTTTCCTTCCTCATTTTCCTTTCCCATATTTTCCTTTCCCGTATTTTCCTTTCATTTTTCCCCTTTTTCCTTCCCCATTTCCATTCCCATTTATTTTCCTTTCCCATTTATTTTCCCTTCCCATTTTCCTCTCCCATATTTCCCTCTCCTTTTTTCCTTCCCCATTTTCCCTTCCCCATTTTCCTTCCCCCTTTTCCCTTCCCCATTTTCCTCTCCCATTTCCCTTTCCCATTTTTTCCTTTTTCTATTTTCCTCCCCCATTTTCCCTTCCCTTTTCCCTTCCCCATATTTTTCTTCCCCATTTTTCCCTTTCCCATATTTTCCTTCCCCACTTTCCTTCTCTATTCTCCCTTCCCTATTTTCCCTTCCTCATTTTCCTTTCCTCATTTTCCCTTTCCCATTTCCCTTCCTCGTTTTCCCTTTTCCATTTTCCTTCCTCATTTTCTCTTCCCTATATTTCCCTTCCCCATTTCCCTTTCCCATTTTCCTTCCTCATTTTCCTTTCCAATATTATCTTTTCCCCTATTTTCCTTTTCCCTTCCCCATTTCCTTCCCCATTTCCTTTCCCATTTATTTTCCTTTCCCATTTATTTTCCTTTCCTTTCCTTTCCTTTCCTTTCCTTTCCTTTCCTTTCCTTTCCTTTCCTTTCCTTTCCTTTCCTTTCCTTTCCTTTCCTTTCCTTTCCTTTCCTTTCCTTTCCTTTCCTTTCCTTTCCTTTCCTTTCCTTTCCTTTCCTTTCCTTTCCTTTCCTTTCCTTTCCTTTCCTTTCCTTTCCTTTCCTTCCTTCCCTTCCCTTCCCTTCCCTTCCCTTCCCTTCCCTTCCCTTCCCTTCCCTTCCCTTCCCTTCCCTTCCCTTCCCTTCCCTTCCCTTCCCCATTTCCCTCTCCCATATTTTCCATCCCCATTTATTTTCCATCCCCATTATTCCTTTATTCCCCATCCCATCCCTGGCAGTGTCCCCACGCCAACAGTGACAATATCCATGGTGACAATATCCATGGCAACCCCATCCTGTCCCTGCCCTGCTCAATTCCAGGGATATTGTTGGGATTTTTTTTTTTTTTCCTCCTGGGAATACCCTGGGATTTCTCAAAGCACAGCCACAGGTGTGTGAAAAAATTCGGGATAAAATTTGGAATTTAAGGGGAAAATAAACTGGGAATTGGCATTAATTAAACATTAATGACATTAAACAGCAGCTTGGCCTCATCTGGAAAAAAAAAAAGGAATTTGGGGAGGGAAATTAAGGAAAAACCTGAACCCAAATCTCCCAGAAAACCTGGATGGAGCTGGGAATGTTTCCTGCCCAGCTCATGGACAAGGGGGAGGAATTAAAACATAAAAAACATTTCTCTTATTTTTTTCCTTTTCCTGCTGCTTCACAGTTATTCCCTTATTTTTTCTCTTATTGTTTCTCTTTTCCTGCTGCTTCTCCATTTTCTCTTATTTTTTCTCTTTTCTCTTATTTTTCCCTTATTTTTTCCTCTTTTCTGTTATTTTTCCTTTTTCTGCTGCTTCTCCATTTCCCCTTTATTTGTTTTCTTTTCTCTTATTTTCCCTTATTTTTTCCTTATTTTTTCTCTTTCACTTATTTTTCCC
>NC_139782.1:6295461-6336670 GCF_965231275.1 Zosterops lateralis | reverse complement strand
GAGAGGGAGAGGAGAGGAGAGGAGAGGAGAGGAGAGGGGAGGGGAGGGGAGGGGAGGGGAGGGGAGGGGAGGGGAGGGGAGGGGAGGGGAGGGGAGGGGAGGGGAGGGGAGGGAGGGGAGGGAGAGGAGAGGAGAGGAGAGGAGAGGAGAGGAGAGGTGACGAGGTGCCATTGGGAGAGGCAGAGCAGTGACAGGTGTCCCATTTTCCATCTCCCGTTGTCCCATTATCCCACTGTCCTTTGTCCATTTCCCACTGGTGCATCTCCCATTGCCCATTCCCCATCTCCCATATCCTATTCCTATATCCCATATCTATTCCCATTCCCCATTCCACATTCCCCATATCCCATATCCCATTCCCATCTCCCATATCCTATTCCTATATCCCATTCCCCATTCTGCCATATCTCATTCCCCATCTCCCATTCCCCATTTCCCCATTCCCCATATCCCATTCCCTACTCTCCACTCCCCATTTCTCATTCCCCATATCCCATTCCCCATATCCCATTCCCATTCCCCATATCCCATTCCCCATTCTCCACTCCCCATTCCACATTCCTCATATCCTATTCCCCATCTCCCATTCTCTATTTCCCATATCCCCCTTTCCCATTCCCATTCCCCATTCCCCATATCCCATTCCCCATATCCCATTCCCCAATCCTCATTCCCCACTCCCCATTCCCCACTCCCCATTCCACATTCCTCATATCCCATTCCCCATCTGCCATATCTCATTTCCCCATTCCCCATTTCCCTATTCCCCATTCTCATTCCCCATTCCCCATATCCCATTCCCCATATCCCATTCCCCATTTCCCATATCCCATTCCCCATATCCCATTCCCCATATCCCATATCCCATTCCCCAATCCTCATTCCCCACTCCCCATTCCACATTCCTCATATCCCATTCCCCATCTGCCATATCTCATTCCCCATTCCCCATTTCCCCATTCCCCATTCTCATTCCCCATTCCCCATATCCCATTCCCCACTGTCCATATCCCATTTCCCATATCCCATATCCCATTCCCATTCCCCACTCTCCATTCCCCATTCCCCATCTCCCATATCCCATTCCCCCTCTCCCATCTCCCATCTCCCATTCCCATATCCCATATCCCATATCCCACTCCCCATCACTACCAATTAAACCCAAGACAACCAACCCCAAAATTTTGCTTTTTCTGACACTCCTGTCAGTTCACACCATTTTTTTTTTTGGGTTGAAGGGAGGAGAGTGAAGCTGGTGGGGGTGGAAACGAATGTCTGGGAATAAAAAACCCACACAAAAAAATAAAATAAACTCACAAACCCAACCCCAAATCAGCTCTGAGTTTGCTTTGTGGTTTCCTGGTGAATCAGAGGAGAAAAAGGGAGTGGGAGGAGGAAGAAAAAGGAGTTTACAGAGCCCAGGCCAAGGGCAGCCCCCTCTCCTCCCTCATCCAAAGGTTTTATTTCTCCTGGCAGGAGGAGGAAACTCTTCAGCAGAAATAAAAATTTCTGATTGTCCTGCAGCAGAAATAAAAATCTGTGTGTGCCCTGAGAGAGGAGAGCTGGGAGGGAATAAATGGTATTGGCTGGGGAAATGCTGATTAATTTCATTTATCCCGAATAACGGGTATGGGCTGGGGAAATGCTGATTAATTTCATTTATCCCGAATAACGGGTATGGGCTGGGGAAATGCTGATTAATTTCATTTATCCTGAAAAACGGGTACGGGCTGGGGAAATGCTGATTAATTTCATTTATCCCGAATAACGGGTATGGGCTGGGGAAATGCTGATTAATTTCATTTATCCCGAATAACGGGTATGGGCTGGGGAAATGCTGATTAATTTCATTTATCCTGAATAACGGGTATGGGCTGGGGAAATGCTGATTAATTTCATTTATCCTGAATAACGGGTATGGGCTGGGGAAATGCTGATTAATTTCATTTATCCTGAATAATGGGTATGGGCTGGGGAAATGCTGATTAATTTCATTTATCCTGAATAACGGGTATGGGCTGGGGAAATGCTGATTAATTTCATTTATCCTGAATAACGGGTATGGGCTGGGGAAATGCTGATTAATTTCATTTATCCTGAATAACAGGTATGGGCTGGGGAAATGCTGATTAATTTCATTTATCCTGAGCCTCAAAAAGCCTTTAAACACCTCGGTGTGAGCGCGGGATTAGATGGGCCAAAGTTATTTGGTGGTTTTAGGTGTAGGACAGGTTTAGATAAGCCAAATCCCAAAATTATTCAGTGTTTCAGGTGTGGGACAGGTTTAGATAAGAAAAACCTCAAAATTATTCAGTGTTTCAGGTCTGGGACAGGATTAAATAAGCCAAACCCTAAAATTATTCATTTTTTTAGGTGTGGGACAGGTTTAGATAAGCCAAACCCCAAAATTATTCAGTGTTTTTATGTAGGACAGGCTTGGATAAACCAAACTCCAAAGTTATTTCATGATTTTAGGTGGGAGGTCAGGCTTAGATAAGCCAAACCTCAAAATTATTCAAAAATATTCCTTTTTTTTCCCCCAGTTTTCTGCACAGTCAACAGCCTCTCCCTGCACTGAAAATTTGGGAATGCAGAGCCCTGAGTGGCAGGAAAAATAAATGGAATAAGGGAAGGATTTTGGAGACCCTGATTTGTGGAATATTCCCTTTTTTTTTCCAGTTTTCTGCACAGCCTCTCCCTGCACTGAAAAAAATTGGGGATTCTGTGTGATTTTGCGTGTAACAATATTAATATTAATATTTAGTATTATTTATAATAATATTAATTTTTAAAACCCTTTTGGCAGGAGAGGGTTAAGCCCTCCCCAAGCGTCACATTATATTATTATTATTATTATTATTATTATTATTATTATTATTATTGTTATTATTATTATGGTAAATACAATAATACATCATAATATATCATAATAATATATTATAATTATATATAATTATATATTATATTAATATACATTAATAATATATCATTCTAATATATAATAATGATATATAATCATAATATATAATAATATATCATAATAATTATAATAAAAATATTAATAAATATAATAACAGTAAAAATAAAAAACAAACTAATAAATATAGTGGTGATAATAATAATAATATAGTGGTGGTGATAATAATAATAATAATAATAATAATAATAATATCAATAATATCAATATTATCAAGGCTCCTGGAGCCTGTTTAGGGTCAATAATGATAATAACAATAAAAATAATAATATCAATATTATCAACACTCCTGGAGCCTGTTTAGGGTCAATAATAATAATAATAATAATAATAATATCAATATTATCAACACTCCTGGAGCCTGTTTAGGGTCAATAATAATAATAATAATAATAATAATAATAATAATAATATCAATATTATCAAGGCTCCTGGAGCCTGTTTAGGGTCAATAATAATAATAATAATAATAATAATAGTATCAATAATATCAATATTATCAACACCCCTGGAGCCTGTTTAAGGTCAATCCACTGCCCCCTTTGATAATCCTGTGGGGTCAATCCCAAGACACACAAAAAGTGAATTTTTTAGCATTTCTGGGAACCACAAAAAACCAAGAGTTTGATTCAGTGCAGAGTCTTTACATCCTCAGTGGGATCATCCCAAAATCTGCTGGGAATCCCAGCAGTGCCCCGTCAGCCCCTGGCAGGATGAGCTTTGCCCAGATAAATCTATTTATAGACAGAATTGTCATAATTCCCCCCAGAGCTGCAACTGCTGCAGGATAATAAATTCTGTTACCTGTCCTTTAACTGCCCTAAAAACAGGAAATTCTCATTTTGTTTCCCCTTTTCCAGATAATTTGCATTTTTTCCCCCTCTCTGGAAATTGCTGCTTCACCCCAAAATTCACCCCAGTAATATTATATTATATTATATTATATTATATTATATTATATTATATTATATTATATTATATTATATTATATTACATTATAATATATTACATTATAATATATTACATCATATTATATTACATCATATTATATTATATCATATCATATTATATCATATTGTATTATATTACACTACATTATATTACATTATATTACATTACATTATATTACATTACATTATATTATATTATATTATATTATGTTATATTATAATACATTATATTGTATTGTATTGTATCATATCATATTGTATTATATTATATTATAATAATATAATATAATATAATATAATAATTATATATTTTCTATAAATATATATATATATATCAGGAGATTTTTAACAGGAGATTTTGAGCAGGAGATTTTTAACAGGAAATTTTTAACAGGAAATTTTTAGCAGAAGATTTTTTAGCAGGAGATTTTTAGCAGGAGAATTTTAGCAGGAGAATTTTAACTGGAAATTTATGAGCAGGAGAATTTTAGCCAGAAATTTTTGCAGGAGATTTTTAACAGGAAATTTTTAGCGGGAAATTTCAGCAGGAATTTTTTTAGCAGGAAATTTCAGCACGAGAATTTTAACAGGAGATTTTTAATAGGAGATTTTTTTAACAGAAGATTTTTAGCAGGAGATTTTTAGCACCACATCTCCAACGTGGCTTTGAGTAAAACCCAGTGAGAGAACAACAACCAGCCCTGAACACAGGAATATTCTTTCCTTGAGCTGAAAAAAAGCTCCTTTATGTGCCACAAGACCCTTGGGACAACATTTATTTGCTTCCTTTGACCAGAAAAAATGGATTTATCAATAAAATAAAATAAAATAAATAAAATAAAATAAAATAAAATAAAAATAATAAAATAAAATATAAATAAAATAATAAAATAAAATAAAATAAAATAAATAATAAAATAAAATAAAAATAAAAAATAAAAAAATAAAAATAAAAATAAAATAAATGAAATGAAATGAAATAAAATAAAAAAAAAATTAAAAAATAAAATAAAACGAATAAACAAATAAATAAAATAAAATAAAATAAAATAATATTATATAATAATAAAATAAAATAAATAAACAAATAAATAAAATAAAATAAAATAAAACAAAATAAAATAATATAATAATAAAATAAAATAAAATAAATAAACAAATAAATACAATAAAATAATAAAATTAAATTAAAATAAAATAAAATATAAATAATATAAATAAAATAAAATAAAATAAATAAAATAAAATAAAAATTGCCTCCAACAATTCTGTTTTTTCCCCAAGTGACCCTGGTGATGTCCAGAGCTGGAGCATTTCCAGCAGCTTTTGTAAAGAATTCCCCCAGAGGATCCTCACAGGGATCTCTTTCAGCACTAAATGCTCTTTATTTCTATTTTATTTCCCTTCTTTTTATTTTATTTTATTTTCCTCTTTGGCAGAGCTGGAGCTGGGCTGGCTTTGTTTGGGGCTGAAAAGGCTTTTCCTGTGTCGTGCCCTGGCAGAGCCTGGGGGACAAACAGGGCAGGGCTGGGGGACAAAAACTGGGGGACAAAAACTGGGGGACAAGTGACAACCTGGCACCGCCCCAGAGGAGTCCAAGTCCAAGAGGCAGAACAAGAGGAGGGAGCCCTGCGGGATCCACAGATTTCCATCCTCAAGGCTGAGGATTCAGCTGAAAATTCAGCTCAAAATTCAGCTGAAATCCTCCATTCCCCAATTTCCTGCCATCCCATCCCAGCACCAAGTCCAGGGGCAGAACAACAGGAGAGAACCCTGCAGGATCCACAGATTTCCATCCTCCAGGCTGAGGATTCAGCTGAAAATTCAGCTCAAAATTCAGCTGAAATCCTCCACTCCTCTATTTCCTGACTTTCATCCCACTCCAGGGGCAGAACAACAGGAGGGAGCCCTGCAGAATTTCCATCCTCCACACCAAAAATTCAGCTGAAAATCCATCTGAAATCCTGCACTCCCCAATTTCCTGACTTTCATCCCACTCCAGGGGCAGAACAACAGGAGGGAACCCAGCAGGATCCACATTTCCATCCTCCAGACTGTAAATCCAGCTAAAAATCCATCTGAAACCCTCCACTCTCTGATTTCCTGACTTTCATCCCACTCCAGGGGTAGAACAACAGGAGGGAGCCCTGCGGGATTCACAGATTTCCATCCTCCAGGCTGAGGATTCAGCTCAAAATTCAGCTAAAATTCATCTGAAATCCTGCATTCCCCAATTTCCTGACTTTCATCCCACTCCAGGGGCACAACAACAGGAGGGAGCCCAGCAGGACCCACAGATTTCCATCCTCCACACTGAAAATTCAGCTGAAAATCCTCCATTCCTCAATTTCCTGCCATCCCATCCCAGCACCAAGTCCAAGAGCACAACAACAGGAGGGAGCCCTGCAGGATTTCCATCCTCCAGACTGAAAATTCAGCTGAAAATTCAGCTGAAATCCTGCATTCCCCAGTTTCCTGACTTTCATCCCACTCCAGGGGTAGAACAACAGGAGGGAGCCCAGCAGGACCCACAGATTTCCATCCTCCAGACTGAAAATTCAGCTCAAAATTCATCTGAAATCCTGCACTCCTCGATTATCTGCCATCCCACCCCAGCACCAAGTCCAGGGACACAACAACAGAAGAGAAACCAGCGGGATCCACAGATTTCCATCCTCCACACCAAAAGTTCAGCTGAAAATTCATCTGAAATCCTGCACTCCTCAATTTCCTGCCATCCCATCCCACCCATATCCCCATCCCACACCGAGGTGGGAGCTCCGGGAGCTGATGGAGCAGAGCTGGATGTGCCGTGTCCCCATCTCTCCCCAGGGCACAAATCCCCCAAATCCCTGCAGTTTTCCAGGGTCTCAGCCCTGAGCTGGCCCCATCCCACATTTTGGTGCTTTGTCTCCCCAGTTCCCCATGAGTCAGTGGCACGTTATTCCAAACTCCCCGGGCTCAGTCTGGCTCCGATTCTGCTCTGGGGATAAAGGCAGGAATATAGGGAGGATGTGTCTCTCCACAAAATATAAAATAAAAATAAAAAATGTCACTTTGCTGCTTTCCCCGGCCCACAAATGACACAGGTGGGCAGATCCTGGATGGAAATTTGGGAATGGGGGAAAGTGTGGGGGAAAGGGGAATGGGGGAAATGAGGGAAATGGGGGGAAAGGGGAAATGCAGGAAAAGGGAAAAAAGGGGAAGGGGGAAGGGGAAAATGTGGGAAAAGGGAAAGGGGAAAAAGGAAAGAGAAAGAAGGAAAGGGGAAAGGGGAAATGTGGGAAAAGGGGAAATGTGGGAAATGTGGGAAAAGGGAAAGGGGAAAAGGGGAAGGGGAAAAGGGGAAGGGGAAAAGGGGAAGGGGAAAAGGGAAATGAGGGAAAAGGGGAAAAGGGAAATGGGGAAAAGGGGAAAGGGGAAAGGAAAGAGAAAAAGGGAAAGGGGAAATGTGAGAGGGAAAGGGGGAAGGGGAAATGTGGGAAAAGGGGAAGGGGAAAAGGGGGAAAAGGGAAACGTGGGAAAGGGGAAAAGGAAAAATGTGGGAAAAAGGAAAGGGGAAAAAGGAAAGAGAAAGGGGGAAAGGAGAAATGTGGGAAAGGGAAAGAAAGGGAGGGAAGGAGAGAGAAAAAAAGAAGGAAGGGAAGGGAAGGGAAGGGAAGGGAAGGGAAGGGAAGGGAAGGGAAGGGAAGGGAAGGGAAGGGAAGGGAAGGGAAGGGAAGGGAAGGGAAGGGAAGGGAAGGGAAGGGAAGGGAAGGGAAGGGAAGGGAAGGGAAGGGAAGGGAAGGGAAGGGAAGGGAAGGGAAGGGAAGGGAAGGGAAGGGTATTTCGCCCTGCACACACAATATTTTTTGAGCATTTTCTGAGCCTGGCAATTCCCACACAGCAGAACATTCTCCCTTCCCTGGAGGAAAAGAGTCCAATCCAACTTTTCCTGCAGAGGAGGTGAAACAAGGCGAGAAAACCGATGTGTGGGAGGCTCTGACAACATCCCACACTGAATTTATTTGGTTCAGAACACACCTACACCCTCTCCAGGCTTTTTTTTTTTCCTTTCCTTCCCATAAATCAAATTCTCTGAGCTGAATTCTACCCTGGATTAAAAAAAAAAAAAAATAAAACAACCAAACAGTGGCCAGAGGAGAGAGCAAAAAAATCAGAAAAAAAAACAGAAAAAAAAATCAGAAATAAATCAACTTTGTGCTGCTTCAACACAAACTCTCTCCCCAAAAAATAAAAATATAATAAAATAAAAATAAAAAAAAATTAAAACATTTAAAAAAATTTAAAAAAAGCCAAAACAAGCACCAACCCAGAAAAAAAAAAAAAAAAAAAAAAAAAAAAAAAAAAAAAAAGGCAAAAAAACCCCCAAAAAAGCTGAAATCCTTTCCCAAAAGCTTTTGCAGGGACAATTTTCTTGCTCCATTTGCTGCCACACGTGGGGCTGGCTCAGAGCTGCCCTTGACCCCCTTTTTTTTTGGGTTTTTATTTGGGTTTTTTTGTGTCCCTGGGTTTGGCAGGACAGACCCAGCTGGGCATGGATGGAGAGGAGCTGCAGGAAATGAGGCTGGAAGGGATAATTAATTAATTGTTTGTTCTATCAGGGCTGGGGGCTGTTCCTGGGGGGTCCTGCAGACACAGCCCAGGGTTTCTGCAGGGCTGGAGTTGGATGGATGGTCCTGGTGGGTTTCTTAAAAATCAGGCTGTGATTCAGCACAAATTCAGCTCCAATTTATCTCTAATCCATCCCCAATTCAGCTCTAATTTATCTCTAATCCATCCCCAATTCAGCTCTAATTCAACCCAAATTCAGCTCTAATTCACCTCAAATTCATCCCCAATTCAGCTCTAATTTATCTCTAATTCAGCCCAAATTCAGCTCTAATTCACCTCAAATTCAGCCCAAATTCAGCTCCATTTTACCTCTAATTCATCCCCAATTCAGCTCCAGTTCACCTGTAATTCATTCCCAATTCAGCTCTAATTTACCTCCAGTTCATCCCCAATTCAGCTCCAGTTCACCTCTAATTCAGCCCCAATTCAGCTCTAATTTACCTCCAATTAATTTCCAATTCACAGCCCAGAGCTCCTGCAGGTCTGCACTGTCCTGGTGGGTTCCTTAGAACCTGGGCTGTGATTCAGCACCAATTCAGCTCCAATTTATCTCTAATTCATCCCAAATTCAGCTCCACTTTACCTCAAATTCATCCCCAATTCAGCTCTAATTTACCTCCAATTAATTTCCAATTCACCTCCAGTTCAACTCCAATTTCCCTCTAATTCATCCCCAAATTCACCTCTAGTTCACCCCAAATTCACCCCCAATTCAAGTGCAATTCACCTCTAATTCACCCAAATTCACCTCTAATTCACCCCAAATTAACCCCAAATTCACCTCTAATTCATCCCCAAATTCACCCCCAAATTCCCTGTAATTCACCCCAAATTCACCTCTAATTAACTCCCAATTCACCCCAATTTCCCTCTAATTCACTCCCCAATTCACCTCTAATTCACTCCCCAATTCACCCTCAATTCACCTCTAATTCATCTCCACTTCCCCTCTAATTCAGCTCTAATTCACACTCAATTTCCCTGTAATTCACTCCCAATTCACCCCAATTTCCCTCTAATTCATCCCCAAATTCACCCCCAATTTACCTCAAATTCACCCCAAATTAATCTCCAAATTCACCTCTAATTCACTTTAAATTCACCCCAAATTAATCTCCAATTCACCTCCAATTTGCCTCTAATTCACCCCCAAATTCACCTCTAATTCATCTCCACTTCCCCTCTAATTCAGCTCTAATTCCCCTCTAATTCATCCCAAATTAACCCAAATTCACCCCCAAATTCACCTCTAATTCATCTCCACTTCCCTTCTAATTCACCCCAAATTAACCCCAAATTCACCTCTAATTCACCCCAAATTCACCCCCAATTTCCCTGTAATTCACCCCAAATTCACCTCTAATTAACTCCCAATTCACCCCAATTTCCCTCTAATTCACTCCCCAATTCACCTCTAATTCACTCGCAATTCACCCTCAATTCACCTCTAATTCATCTCCACTTCCCCTCTAATTCACACTCAATTTCCTTGTAATTCACTCCCAATTCACCCCAATTTCCCTCTAATTCATCCCCAAATTCACCCCCAATTTACCTCAAATTCAACCCCAAATTAATCTCCAAATTCACCTCTAATTCACTTTAAATTCACCCCAAATTAATCTCCAATTCACCTCCAATTTGCCTCTAATTCACCCCCAAATTCACCTCTAATTCATCTCCACTTCCCCTCTAATTCAGCTCTAATTCCCCTCTAATTCATCCCAAATTAACCCAAATTCACCTCCAATTTACCTCTAATTCACCCAAATTCACCTCTAATTCATCTCCACTTCCCTTCTAATTCAGCTCTAATTCCTCCCAAATTCACCTCTAATTCACTCCCCAATTCACCCCAAATTTCCCTGTAATTCACCCCAAATTCACCTCTAATTAACTCCCAATTCACCCCAATTTCCCTCTAATTCACCCCCAATTCAGCTCTAATTCATCCCCAAATTCACCTCTAATTAACTCCCATTTCACCCCCAATTTCCCTCTAATTCCCCCCAAATTCACCCCCAATCCCCCTCTAATTCACTCCAAATTAACTCCAAATTCACCTCTAATTAATTCCCATTTCACCCCCAATTTCACTTCTAGTTCACCCCCAAATTCACCCCCAATTCACCTTAAATTTGCCCCAAATTCACCTCTAATTCACCCCAAATTAACCCCAAATTCATCTCTAATTAACTCCCCAATTCACCCCAAATTTCTCTGTAATTCACCCCCAATTCAGCTCTAATTCCCCTCAAATTCACCTCTAATTCACTCCCCAATTCACCCCAAATTGCCCTGTAATTCACCCCAAATTCACCTCTAATTAACTCCCAATTCACCCCAATTTCCCTCTAATTCACTCCCCAATTCACCTCTAATTCACTCGCAATTCACCCTCAATTCACCTCTAATTCATCTCCACTTCCCCTCTAATTCAGCTCTAATTCACACTCAATTTCCCTGTAATTCACTCCCAATTCACCCCAATTTCCCTCTAATTCATCCCCAAATTCACCCCCAATTTACCTCAAATTCAACCCAAATTAATCTCCAAATTCACCTCTAATTCACTTTAAATTCACCCCAAATTAATCTCCAATTCACCTCCAATTTGCCTCTAATTCACCCCCAAATTCACCTCTAATTCATCTCCACTTCCCCTCTAATTCAGCTCTAATTCCCCTCTAATTCATCCCAAATTAACCCAAATTCACCCCCAAATTCACCTCTAATTCATCTCCACTTCCCTTCTAATTCAGCTCTAATTTCTCCCAAATTCACCTCTAATTCACTCCCCAATTCACCCCAAATTTCCCTGTAATTCACCCCCAATTCACCTCTAATTAACTCCCAATTCACCCCAATTTCCCTCTAATTCACCCCCAATTCAGCTCTAATTCATCCCCAAATTCACCTCTAATTAACTCCCATTTCACCCCCAATTTCCCTCTAATTCCCCCCAAATTCACCCCCAATCCCCCTCTAATTCACTCCAAATTAACTCCAAATTCACCTCTAATTAATTCCCATTTCACCCCCAATTTCACTTCTAATTCACCCCCAATTCACCTTAAATTTGCCCCAAATTCACCTCTAATTAACCCCCAATTCACCCCAAATTTCTCTGTAATTCACCCCAATTTCACTCCTAATTTCCCTCTAATTAACCCCAAATTCATCTCTAATTCACTCCCCAATTCACCCCAATTTTCCCTGTAATTCACCCCAAATTCACTCCTAATTTCCCTCTAATTCCCCCAAATTCCCCCCACATCCCGGGATTCAGGAACACAATTCCCATTTCTCCACCACCCTCCAGGCAGGGGAAATTCCCCCCCTCAAATCCTTCCCCAATTCCACATTTTTAACTACTCTGCAACGCCCCAAAAGAAGAGAAAAAAAAATCACAAAGCTGCTGAAAAGTAAAAAAAAAAAAATCTCATTTCTCCATTATCTGGCCCTGTTTCCTCCTTCCCTTTCTCCCTCCAAGCCTGGAATTGCTGTCAAAAAAATAAAATAAAATAAAATAAACAAATTCTGCTTCCCTTTCCTTCCCCCAAAGGAACATTCTGGCGTTTTTATCACTTCCTCTCCTCCACCCTCATTTTTTTGGATCAAACCTTCCATAGGAACCACCCCAACCCTGGGCAGAGCCAACAAAAAATCCCCTAAAAAAAATAAAATAAAATAAAATAAAATTGCGAAACAAACACTTGGGGAAAAGATGCATTCAGCAAATGCCTGGAATCACAATCCAGCTCTAAGAGAGAGAGAGGAGAGCAGTGAGCAAACAACAAAAAAACCCTCAAGCTCAGAGAAACATTTTGTCCTGTCCTTAAAATCCAACCAGACTTGAACTGCAGGTCCCTTTTCAAGGGTTTTTTTTTTTCTTTATATCCCAGATAAACTCATTCAGCAGCAGCTCTGGATTGTGGGGGTTTTTTTTAAGCAAAACCAGAAAAAATTCCTGGTTGTGTGGCTTTCCTGCTGCAACAAAAAAAAAAAAAAGGAAAAAAAATTCATCCTGTGGTTGAAATTTCATAGTTATGAAATCAGGATTTAAAGGGGCCAGTGCTGGTTCAGAATAGTTTGGGATTCCAAAGTTTGGGGGTTTTGTTCCTCTAGAGCAGAACTCCGGGATTTTTGCAGATCAGATATTTTTGGGCGGTTTCAGGTTGTGTTTTGGGGTTCTGGAATGGATTTTGTGATTTGATTTTGAAAGGGAGGGTGGGAAGTGCTGTGTGACAAAGGCAGGGACAGCTGCAGCCAGCCCCAAATCCAAATCCCTGCTGCAGCTCTGGTTACAGCTCTGAGCCTTCCTCCCCTAAATCCAGCCAGGGCAGGAACATTTCCAGCGTCCAGCTGCTCCTGCTGAGCCCTGACACCAAACTGGGAACTGCAGATTCATTCCTTCCACTCTGAGGAGCCGCCAGCCTCATTCCCTTTATTCTGAGCCACTCCAGGACGTGTCCCACAAACCAGGAATTGTCACCCTGACACCAAAATAGGAACCTCCAGCCTCGTCCCTTCCACTCTGAGGATCCTCTAGACTCCTTCCCTTTATTCTGAGCAGTGTGGATGTGTCCCACAAACCAGGAATTTCTCTTTACACCAAAATAGGAACCTCCAGCCTCATCCCCTCCACTCTGAGGAGCCTCCAGGATGTGTCCCATAAACCAGGAATTGTCACCCTGACACCAAACTGGGAATCTCCAGCCTCATTCCTTCCACTCTGAGGATCCTCCAGCCTCATTCCCTTTATTCTGAGCAGTGTGGATGTGCCCCATAAACCAGGAATTTCCCTTTACACCAAAATAGGAACCTCCAGCCTCATTCCTTCCACTCTGAGGAATCTCCAGATTCATTCCCTTTACTCTGAACAAACACCAGGATTTGTGTATTCCACAAATTAGGAATTGTCCTGACACCAAACTGGGAATCTCCAGCCTCTTTCCCTTCACTCTGAGCCACACCAGGATGTGTCCCACAAACCAGGAATGGTCCTGACACCAAACTGGGAACCTCCAGACTCATTTCCTCCACTCTGAGGAACCTCCAGCCTCTTTCCCTTTACTCTGAGCCACTCCAGGATGTGTCCCATAAATCAGGAATGGCCCTGACACCAAAATAAGATCCTCCAGCCTCGGTTCCTTTCACTCAGAGCAGTGTGGATGTGTCCCATAAATCAGGAATTTCCCTTTACACCAAACTGGGAACCTCCAGCCTCATCCCCTCCACTCTGATCAAACACCAGGATGTGTCCCACAAACCAGGAATTTCCCTTTACACCAAACTGGGATCCTCCAGCCTGGTCCCCTCCACTCTGAGCAGCATGGCCAGGCCAGGATGTGTCCCAAAACCCAGGAATTTCCCTTTACACCAAAATAGGATCCTCCAGCCTTGTCCCCTCCACTCTGATCAGCATGGCCAGCCCAGGACGTGTCCCACAAACCAGGAATTGCTGGGAAAAGTGACCCAGAGGATCCTCCAGCACATATTTAATGCCCTCTGGAGCTGTAATGGACTTTGCATCTCCCTGATCCCCACATTAGCAGCGCTTTATTCCTTATCCACCGATTACAGGGCAGGGCTGAACATCCTCCTCCTGACAGAGCAGAACTCAGCAAAAAATTAGATTAACAGGGGCTGCGACACTCAGAAAAAAGCAGGAAAACCCTCCAGGCAGAGCTCAGCAGAAGAATTCTCCATCCATCTCCAAGGATGAGGCTGATAAAACCCTCAGGGATGTGGGATGAAGGTGGGCAGATGGTGCTGTCACACAGGAGATGGTGATGGTGATGTCCCTGCTCCTGGAATTCCAGACTCTCCCAATCCAGAGGAAACACAAGGAATAAATGATGGATCAGGGCTGGAGGGGCTTTGTCACTGCAGATATTGAGTTATTGCACAGAGGGGATTCGTCCTCTGCCCGAGAGGAGGAAAAGGGAACAAAGGAGATGCTGGGAGGAGTCAGAGGGAATTTCATCAGCCTCTGGATTCTCCTGGCTCCGCTCTCAGCTCAGCCTCGCACAAATAAAGATATTTTTAGGGGATTTAAAAAGAGATATTTAGGGTGGAGAGGGTGGGAGATAAAACCAGGAGAGGGAATAAATCCTCATTTCACAGGGAAAGCTTCCCATGGAGATATTTGGGATCTACTCATGGAGATTTTTGGGGTCTGGAGGGACAAGATGGGGGACAAAAACAGGAAAGGGAACAAATCCTCATTCCAGGACAAAAGCTTCCCATGGAGATATTTGGGGTCTTCCCATGGAGACATTTGGGGTTTTCTCACAGAGATATTTTGGGGATGGATGGACAAGATGGGGGACAAAACCAGGAGAGGGAATAAATCCTCATTCCATGGGGAAAACTTCCCATGGAGACATTTGGGGTCTTCCCCCAGAGATTTTTGGGGTCTGAATGGACAGGATGGGGAGAACAAATCCCATGGAGGTATTTGGGGTCTTCCCAAAGAGATATTTGGGGTCTTCAGGCAGAGATATTTGGGGTTTTCCTACAAGATGGGGAGAACAAATCCCATGGAGACATTCGGGGTTTTCCCACAAAGATTTTTGGGGTCTGGATGGACAGGATGGGGAGAACAAATCCCATGGAGATATTTGGGGTTTTCCCACAAAGATATTTGGGGTCTGGATGGACAGGATGAGGAGAACAAATCCCATGGAGATATTTGGGGTTTTCCCCCAGAGATTTTTGGGGTCTGGATGGACAAGATGAGGAGAACAAATCCCATGGAGATACTTGGGGTCATCAGAGATATTTGGGGTTTTCTCACAGAGATATTTGGGGCCTGGATGGACAAGATGAGGAGAATGAATCCAATGGAGATACTTGGGGTCATCAGGCAGAGATATTTGGGGTTTGGATGGACAAGATGGGGAGAACAAATCCCATGGAGACGTTTTCATTCTTCCCAAAGAGATATTTGGGGTCTTCAGGCAGAGATATTTGGGGTCTGGATGGACAGGATGGGGAGAACAAATCCCATGGAGACATTTGGGGTTTTCCCCCAGAGATTTTTGGGGTCTGGATGGACAGGATGAGGAGAACAAATCCCATGGAGGTATTTGGGGTCTTCCCAAAGAGATATTTAGGGTCCTCAGGCAGAGATATTTGGGGTTTTCCTACAAGATGGGGAGAACAAATCCCATGGAGACATTTGGGGTTTTCCCCCAGAGATTTTTGGGGTCTGGATGGACAGGATGGGGAGAACAAATCCCATGGAGACATTTGGGGTTTTCCCCCAGAGATTTTTGGGGTCTGGATGGACAGGATGGGGAGAACAAATCCCATGGAGACATTTGGGGTTTTCCCCCAGAGATTTTTGGGGTCTGGATGGACAGGATGGGGAGAACAAATCCCATGGAGACATTTGGGGTTTTCCCCCAGAGATTTTTGGGGTCTGGATGGACAGGATGAGGAGAACAAATCCCATGGAGGTATTTGGGGTTTTCCCCCAGAGATTTTTGGGGTCTGGATGGACAGGATGAGGAGAACAAATCCCATGGAGACGTTTTCATTCTTCCCAAAGAGATATTTGGGGTCTTCAGGCAGAGATATTTGGGGTCTGGATGGACAGGATGAGGAGAACAAATCCCATGGAGACATTTGGGGTTTTCCCCCAGAGATTTTTGGGGTCTGGATGGACAGGATGAGGAGAACAAATCCCATGGAGGTATTTGGGGTCTTCCCAAAGAGATATTTAGGGTCCTCAGGCAGAGATATTTGGGGTTTTCCTACAAGATGGGGAGAACAAATCCCATGGAGACATTTGGGGTTTTCCCCCAGAGATTTTTGGGGTCTGGATGGACAGGATGGGGAGAACAAATCCCATGGAGACATTTGGGGTTTTCCCCCAGAGATTTTTGGGGTCTGGATGGACAGGATGGGGAGAACAAATCCCATGGAGACATTTGGGGTTTTCCCCCAGAGATTTTTGGGGTCTGGATGGACAGGATGGGGAGAACAAATCCCATGGAGACATTTGGGGTTTTCCCCCAGAGATTTTTGGGGTCTGGATGGACAAGATGAGGAGAACAAATCCCATGGAGATACTTGGGGTCATCAGAGATATTTGGGGTTTTCTCACAGAGATATTTGGGGTCTGGATGGACCAGATGAGGAGAATGAATCCAATGGAGATACTTGGGGTCATCAGGCAGAGATATTTGGGGTTTGGATGGACAAGATGGGGAGAACAAATCCCATGGAGACGTTTTCATTCTTCCCAAAGAGATATTTGGGGTCTTCAGGCAGAGATATTTGGGGTCTGGATGGACAGGATGGGGAGAACAAATCCCATGGAGATATTTGGGGTCTGGATGGACAGGATGGGGAGAACAAATCCCATGGAGATATTTGGGGTTTTCCCCAGAGACATTTGGGGTCTGGATGGACAAGATGAGGAGAACAAATCCCATGGAGGTATTTGGGGTCTTCCCAAAGAGATATTTAGGGTCCTCAGGCAGAGATATTTGGGGTTTTCCTACAAGATGGGGAGAACAAATCCCATGGAGACATTTGGGGTTTTCACACAGAAATATTTGGGGTTTTCCCCAGAGACATTTGGGGTCAGGAAGGACCAGCAGCTCCTGGCTGGTCCCACCCACAGGAAGGAGCAGCTCCAGGGGGACATTTCTGCTTTGATTTCTCCCTTTCTCAGCCCCTTTGACTTTAGAGACTCAGTGATGAAAAGATAAGAGAGAGATAAGAGAGAGGGAGATAAGAGAGAGAGAGATAAGAAATAAAGAGATGAGAAATAAGATAAAAAATAAAGAGATGTGAAATAGAGATGAGAAATAGAGATGAGAAATAAAGATATAAATAAATAAACAAATAGATAAGAAATAAAGACATGAGGAATAAAGAGATAAGAAAATAAAAAGAAAATAAATAAAGACAGGTATTAGGAGGGATCCAGGTCATTTCCAGCTGGTTTTTATGATAATTTTCCTTTTCTGATGCTGCTGGAGCAGGATCTGGGCTCACTGTGGTGGATTTTGGCTCCTGTCACCAACATTGGGGACCTTCCTCCAGAACAACAAAAATCAATCTCAAATCAACAGCAAAATCTATTTTTTTACATCAATTTGGCTCAACAAATAAACACCCCAACCCTCCTATAATTCAAATTTCCTTTTAAATAAATTTGGCTGCCTCAGACTGCCTGGTGATGGTGTTCAGAGTCAGCTGGACTCGTCACACACTGAATTTTATTTTATTTTATTTTACTTTATTTTATTTTATTTTTATTTTATTTTTTTCCTGTGTTTTGCTGACACATCCACCCAGCCCTGAAATCCTGAAATCTGGTTTTGCTGCCTTTAAACTCCTTTAATTCCATCTCTTTATCCCAGGGAGGCACATCAGGCTGACTCAGGGATTTAATTCTTCCTGCAGTGTCTGAAATGTCCCAGTCAGAGCCACAACAGACCCGTTTTTCCACTTCCTTTTCCTCTGGCAAAATGGTGAAATTCCCTTTTTTAATTTTTTTTTAAATTATTTTTTTTATTTTTTTATTTTTATTATTATTAGGTTTTTATTTATTCTAAAATAAAAGAAATTTATTTATATTATTTATTCTATAACATCATAATTTTTATTTATTCTAAAATAAAATTATTTATTTTATTTACTCTTAGCATTATTATTTTTTATTTTTTCTAAAATAAATTTATTTATTTATATTTATTTTTTAACATTATAATTTTAATTTATTATTAAATAAAATTATTTATTTATATTTATTTTTACGATTATTTTAATCTTATTTTAATATTATTAAATAAAATTATTCCACCAGCTCATCCATGGCCAGATGAGCCTGACCTCACTCAGGGCTGATTAATCAACCTCATTAATGACAACAATTAAATCAGCAGAGTCACCTATGGGAGCAAAGGCTGATTCAGAGCAATTTGGGGTTTTTTTGGGGTTCTGTCACTGGTTCCTGCATTGGATTTTGGAGGAAAAACTCCCCAAAAAATCCCAAAGTCTCTCCAGAAGGAGAATTTTCCATCAGCTCATCCATGGCCAGATGAGCCTGACCTCACCCAGGGCTGATTAATCAACTCATTAATACTGAAAATTAAATCAGCAGAGTCAGTTATGGGAATAAAAGCTGATTTTGGGGTTTTTTTGGGTTCTGTCCCTGCTCTTCCCTCTGACCCCCCTGGGAATATTCCTGGAGCTCATTTCCAGCTGGAGTAACAGGGATGGGTTGGATTTTATGGAAAAAAAAACCCCAAAAATGCCAAAAGCTGCTCAGGAGGAGAAAATTCCATCAGCTCATCCATGGCCAGATGAGCCTGACCTCACTCAGGGCTGATTAATCAGCTTCTCTGGCCTTTATTATTTAATTTATTTTTTTATTATTATTTTTTTTATTTTATTTTTTAATTTTTTTTTAAGAATGAATCAAAGAATTAAAAAATCCTCCAGGGCAAAAAAATCCCACTTTGCCTCAAACTCCACCAACCTGACCTTGGACACCTCCAGCCTCTTCCATCCCTGGAAATATTCAAGGTTGGACAGAGAAACAACTTCTCTGGCCTTTATTATTTAATTTAATTTTTTAATTTTTTTTTTAAAGAATGAATCAAAGAATTAAAAAATCCTCCAGGGCAAAAATCCCATCTTGCCTCAAACTCCACCAACCTGACCTTGGACACCTCCAGCCTCTTCCGTCCCTGGAAATATTCAAAATTGGACAGAGAAACAACTTCTCTGGCCTTTATTATTTAATTTATTTTTTTATTATTATTTTTTTATTTATTTATTTTTTAATTTTTTTTTTTAAGAATGAATCAAAGAATTAAAAAATTCTCCAGGACAAAAAATCCCATCTTGCCCCAAACTCCACCAGCCTGACCTTGGACACCTCCAGCCTCTTCCATCCCTGGAAATTTTTGGGGTTGGACAAATCCACAGCTTCTCTGGCCTTTATTATTTAATTTAATTATTTTTATTTTTTTAAAGAATGAATCAAAGAATTTAAAAATCCTCCAGGGCAAAAAAATCCCATCTTGCCTCAAACTCCACCAACCTGACCTTGGACACCTCCAGCCTCTTCCATCCCTGGAAATTTTCACATCAACAACTTCTCTGGGCTTCATTATTTAATTTTTTTAAAATTATTTTTTTAATTTTTAAAAAAAAAATTTTAAGAATGACTCAAAGAATTAAAAAATCCTCCAGGGCAAAAAATCCCATCTTACCCCAAAACTCACCAACCTGACCCAAGTTCTTCCATCCCTGGAAATTTTCACATCAACAACTTCTCTGAGCCCAATTTTCCTTTTTTAAAATAAATTAAATAATTTTAAAATGCTTTGAGAGGGAAAGAAACCTTTAAAAAAACCCCAAAAAAATCAAATTTATTCATCTAAGCTGCTCCTTAAAAAGCCAAGATAGAAATAAATCAATTTTTTGCAGCATTTTAAGCCACCAGATCCCCTTGATAAATCAAAAAATTGTTCCTAGAGCTCCTCAAACTCCTCGTAGGAGTTAAAAAAAAATAAATAAAGAAAAAAATAAGATTAAAAAAATCCATTTTATCTGACTCAGAGCAAGAACAGGTCCTGCCAGGTCATTAAATTGTTTATTGAGAGTTCCAGGCAGGTCTCTACAAAGTGCCTGGGCTAAAAAAAATAAAATAAAATAAATAAACTTAAAAAATCAGGTTTTTCTGCCAAGGTGGGAGGTGAGACACCTTCAAATCATGGGGATTTAAATAGATAAAAATTAAATAAAATAATAAAATGCGACTTTTTTTGTTGGTTTTTTTTTTTTTTTTTTTTTTGAGGGATTTTTGGGGTTTTTATTTTGGGGTTTTTTGGGGTTGGGGTTTTTTTAGGGGGTTTTTTGAGGGTTTTTTGAGGGAGGTTTTTTGAGGTTTTTGTTTTTGGGGTTTATTGGGGTTTGGGGGTTTTTTTGTGGTTTTTTTTTGGGGGGGGGTTGGGGGGTTTTTTTGTGGGTTTTTTGGGGAATTTTTTTGTGGGTTTTGGGGGTTTTTTTCTGGGTTTTTTGGGGTTTTTTGGGGTTTTTTTGTTTGGTTTTTTGTGGGGTTTTTTCAGTTTTTTTGGGTTTTTTTGTGGGGTTTTTGTGGATTTTAGGGGGAGTTTTTTGGTATTTTTTTGTTTGGTTTTTTTGTGGTGTTTTTTTGTTTGGGTTTTTGTTTGGTTTTTTGTTTGTTTTTTTGGGTTTTTTGTTTGGGGTTTTTTGGTGGGTTTTTTTGTTTGGGTTTTTCTGTGGCGTTTTTGTGGATTTTTGGGGGTATTTTTTGGGTATTTTGATTTTTTTTTGTGGTGTTTTTCTGTTTGGTTTTTTGGGTTTTTATATATATATATATACTTCTTTGTTATATATATTATACACATATATACTTCTATATTATTATATATGTACTTCTATATTATATATATTATATATATTATATAAACTTACTTCTATATGTCCTATATATAATATATTATATTAGATAAGTTATATAATATAATATAATATATAAATATTTTATATAATACAATATATATAACATAATAATATAATAACATAAGATAATAATAATTACATATAAATATAAATATAGTAATAGAATATAATATAAAAATATATAATATAATATAATGTAATATAATATAATGTAATATAATATAATATAATATAATATAAGTATGTTATATATAATAGAGTATATATAATATATATGGAGTATATATATTATATAGAGAGAGTATATATATTATATATAAATATATTATATTATATTATATTATATTATATAACATATTATATTATAGTAATATATACAATAAATATTATATATAATATACATACATATATATTATATAATGATATTTAATATATATAATAATATATAATATTATTTTATACATATTGTATATATAATTATATATTATTATATATAATATATATAAGTATATTATATATATATAACATTTATATTAATTTATATTTATTTTCTATTTCTATATTTATTTCTCTACAGTTGCATTGATGTTTTATATTTCTTTACAGGGATATTTTAGGGACAGGCCCCACAATCAAAGGTTCTCCTCCCTTCCCCAAGAAATAATTACAACAAAAGGACTAATTAAAGACTGGGAGGAAGGAAAATCCAGGAAGAGGCTGAACCCTGCAGCCTTTGAGAAAGTCTGAAGAATTATATTTGGTTCTCCTTTTTTTCCTTTTCTTATGTCAGGATTCCTCAATATTAGGGGTGTAAAATCTAAATAATTCAACTTGGTCCTTCCTTTTCCTCCTGATTTCAGGATTTCTCAATATTCGAGGTGTAAAATCTGAATAATTACACTTGGTCCTTCCTTTTCCTCCTGATTTCAGGATTTCTCAATATTCGAGGTGTAAAATCTGAATAATTACACTTGGTCCTTCCTTTTCCTCCTGATTTCAGGATTTCTCAATATTCGAGGTGTAAAATCTGAATAATTACACTTGGTCCTTCCTTTTCCTCCTAATTTCAGGATTTCTCAATATTCGAGGTGTAAAATCTGAATAATTACACTTGGTCCTTCCTTTTCCTCCTAATTTCAGGATTTTTCAATATTCAGGGTGCAAAATCTAAATAATTCAACCTGGCCCTTCTTCTTCCTTGTATTTCTCAATATTCGAGGTACAAAATCTGAATAATTCAACTTAGTCCTTCCTTTTCCTCCTGATTTCAGAATTCTTCAGTATTCGAGATGCAAAATCAAAATAATTCAATTTGGTCCTTCTTATTTCAGAATTCCTCAATATTCGAGATGCAAAATCTAAATTCTAAATAATTCAACTTGATCCTCCTCCTTCTTCCTAAAGTCAGGATTCCTCAATATTCAAGGTAAAAAATCTAAATAATTCAACTTAGTCCTTCTTTTCTCCTTCTAATGTCACAATTCCTCAATATTTGAGGTGTAAAATCTAAATAATTCAACCTGGTCCTTCCTTTTCCTCCTGATTTCTGGATTCCTCAATATTTGAGGTGTAAAATCCAAATAATTCAACTTGGCCCTTCTTTTTCCTCCTATTTCTCAATATTCAAGATGCAAAATTCGAATAATTTGACTTGCTCCTTCCTTTTCCTCCTGATTTCAGGATTCCCCAATATTCAGGGTGCAAAATCTAAATAATTCAACTTTATCCTTCCTTTTCCTCCTAATTTCAGAATTCCTCAATATTCAAGGTGCAAAATCTGAATAATTCAACTTGGCCCTTCTTTTTCCTTGTATTTCCCAATATTCAAGATGCAAAATTTGAATAATTCAACTTTGTCCTTCCTTTTCCTCCTAATTTCAGAATTCTTCAGTATTTGAGGTGCAAAATCTGAATAATTCAACTCTGTCCTTCTTTTTCCTCCTATTTCTCAATATACAAAGTGCAAAATCAAAATAATTTTACTTGCTTCTTCTTTTTCCCCCTATTTCTCAATATTCAAGGTGTAAAATTTAAATAATTTGACTTGGTCCTTCCTTTTCCTCCTAATTTCTGGATTCCTCAATATTTGAGGTGCAAAATCTAAATAATTCAACCTGGCCCTTCTTTTTCCTCCTATTTCTCAATATTCAAGATGCAAAATTTGAATAATTTGATTTAGTCCTTCTTTTCTCCTTCTAATGTCACAATTCCTCAATATTTGAGGTGCAAAATCTAAATAATTCAACTTTGTCCTTTTTTCCCCCCTTCTAATTTCAGGATTCCTCAATATTCAGGGTGCAAAATCTAAATAATTCAACTTTATCCTTCCTTTTCCTCCTAATTTCAGAATTCCTCAATATTCAAGGTGCAAAATCTAAATAATTCAACTTGGCCCTTCTTTTTCCTTGTATTTCCCAATATTCAAGATGTAAAATTTGAATAATTCAACTTTGTCCTTCCTTTTCCTCCTAATTTCAGAATTCTTCAGTATCTGAGGTGCAAAATCTGAATAATTCAACTCTGTCCTTCTTTTTCCTCCTATTTCTCAATATACAAAGTGCAAAATCAAAATAATTTTACTTGCTTCTTCTTTTTCCCCCTATTTCTCAATATTCAAGGTGTAAAATTTAAATAATTTGACTTGGTCCTTCCTTTTCCTCCTGATTTCTGGATTCCTCAATATTTGAGGTGCAAAATCCAAATAATTCAACCTGGCCCTTCTATTTCCTCGTATTTCTCAATATTCAAGATGCAAAATTTGAATAATTTGACTTGGTCCTTTTTTCCCCCCTCTAATTTCAGAATTCCTCAATATTCAAGATGCAAAATCTAAATAATTCAACTTTGTCCTTCCTTTTCCTCCTGATTTCTGGATTCTACAATATACAAGGAGCAAAATCTGAATAATTCAACTTGGCCCTTCTTTTTCCTCCTGTTTCTCAATATTCAAGCTTTAAAGTCTAAATAATTTAATTTGGCCCTTCATTTTCATTCTAATGTCAGAATTTCTCAATAATCAAGGTACAAAATCTGAATAATTCAACTTGGCCCTTCTTATTTCAGAATTCCTCAATATTTGAGGTGCAAAATCTAAATAATTCAACTTGGGCCTTCATTTTCCTCCTAATTTCAGAATCCCTCAATATTTGAGGTACAAAATCTAAATAATTCAACGAGGTCCTTCTTATTTCAGGATTTTTCAATATTTGAGGTGCAAAGCCTGAATAATTTTACTTGCTGCTTCTTTTTCCTCCTATTTCTCAATATTAGAGGTGCAAAATCAAAATAATTCAACTTTGTTCTTCTTTTTCCTCCTATTTCTCAATATTCAAGATGCAAAATTTGAATAATTTGACTTGCTCCTTCCTTTTCCTCCTAATTTCAGGATTCAAGGTGCAAAATCTAAATAATTCAACTTTATCCTTCGTTTTCCTCCTAATTTCAGAATTCCTCAGTATTTGAGATGTTCATAATTTAAATATTCCCCTCCAAAAACCCACCAAATCTCATTTTCTCCATGCTGATGTCTTTATTCTCCCTGGAACACTCAGCCTTGTGTGTGACCCCGAGGGGAACCAGTTCATAATTCTGATTAAATAAGTGTCTTTTGATAAATCTCCAACAGAGAGCTCTGAGACCTCCTTTGTTTTCTAGTTTTATTTTTTATTTATTTTTTTTTTTTTTTACAGAATGGTAAAAATCCTTGGCTTTGAGGCCTCACTCATTGACAGTGAGATGGGGAAAATAAATAAAAAAGGAGATCAATGAAAAGGTGACGTCAGGCAGGAAAAGGGTCACTGCCAGGGGGGACAGCTGGGCAGTGAAGTCACAGCTCTGGCAAAAAGCCACCCCAGCACATTTTTAGTGTGTTCTGTAGCACAAAAGGGGTTGGAATGATTTAAAAAAAAAATTGGGAAAAAAATTAATTTTTCCCCCCAAAGAATTTTTTAAAAAATTAAAATTTTTACCCCAAAAATTAAAAAAAAATCAAAATTTTTCACCCCAAAAATTTTTTAAAAATCAAAATTTTCAACCCCAAAAATTAAAAATAAATCAAATTATTCACCCCAAAAAAAATTTTAAAAAATCAAAATTTTCACCCCAAAAATTAAAAAAAAAATCAAATTATTTCACCTAAAAAATTAAAAAAAAAAAATCAAATTATTCACCCCAAAAACTAAAAAAAAAATCGAATTATTTCACCTAAAAAATTAAAAAAAAAATCAAATTGTTCCCCCCAAAAAACTAAAAAAAAAATCAAATTGTTCACCCCAAAAATTTTTAAAAAATCAAAATTTTCAACCCCAAAAATTAAAAATAAATCAAATTATTCACCCCCCAAAAAATTTTAAAAAATCAAAATTTTCACCCCAAAAATTTAAAAAAATCAAAATTTTTCACCAAAAAAATTTTAAAAAATCAAATTATTTCACCTAAAAAATTAAACAATAATCAAGTTATTCCCCAAAAAATTAAAAATAAATCAAATTATTTCACCCCAAAAATTAAAAAAAAAATCAAATTATTTCACCTAAAAAATTAAAAAAAAATCAAATTATTCACCCCAAAAACTAAAAAAAAATCGAATTATTTCACCTAAAAAATTAAAAAAAAAATCAAATTGTTCCCCCCAAAAAACTAAAAAAAAATCAAATTGTTCACCCCAAAAATTTTAAAAAATCAAAATTTTCAACCCCAAAAATTAAAAATAAATCAAATTATTCACCCCCAAAAAAATTTTAAAAAATCAAAATTTTCACCCCAAAAAAATTTAAAAAAAAATCAAATTATTTCACCTAAAAAATTTAAAAAATCAAAATTTTCACCCCAAAAAATTAAAAAAAAAATCAAATTGTTCACCCCAAAAATTTAAAAAAAAAAAATCAAATTATTTCACCTAAAAATAAAAAAATCAAATTATTCCGCCAAAAAAAATTTAAAAAATCAAATTATTCACCCCCAAAATTTTTTTTAAAAAATCAAGTTATTCACCCCCAAAAATTTAAAAAATATCAAATTGTTCCCCGCAAAAAAAAATTTAAAAAAATCAAATTATTTCACCCAAAAAAAATTTAAATAAATCAAATTATTCACCCCAAAAAATGGAAAAAAAATCAAATTATTCACCCCAAAAAAATTTTAAAAAAAATCAAATCATAGGCGGAAAAAAAAGTTGGATAAGAGACACAAAAAATTTTAAAAAATCAAGTTATGGAGGGAAAAAAGGTGGATAAGACCCCCCCAAAAAAAATTATGGGGGGAAAAAAAGGTGGATAAGAGACACAAAAATTTAAAGAAATCAAATTATGGGGGGGGGGGGGAAAAGGTGAATAAGAGACACAAAAAATTAAGTAAAAATCAAATTATAGGGGAAAAAAAGGTGGATACGACCATCCAAAAATTTTTTTAAAAAATCAAATTATGGGGAGAAAAAAAAGGTGGATAAGACCTCCAAAAAAATTTTAAAAAATCAAATTATGAGGGGAAAAAAAAAAAAAAGTGGATAAGAGACACAAAAAATTTTAAAAAAATCAAATTATAATGTGTTACCTACAGCCTCCCCCACAAGCACAAAAATGACAATTTGACATTTTGACAGGCCAAACCTCAAGCACAGAGCACTTCAGGCCTTTCCGGATGGAGCCTCCACCCCAAAAAATCATTTTTAAATTTTTAAAATGCATTTTCAACCAAACTGGGGGTTGGGGTTTTTTTGGGGTTTTTTGTGGGTTTTTTTTTTGGAGGGGTTGGGTTTTTTGGGGGGTTTTTGGGGTTTTTTTTTGTGGTTTTTGGGTGGGGTTGTTTGGTTTTTTTGGGTTTATTTGGGGGTTTTTTTGGGGGGTTGGGGTTTTTTGTTTTATTTTGGGGTTTTTTTGGGGGGGGGTTGGGGCTTTTTGTGGTTTTTTTGGGGGTTTGTTTGGTTTTTTTGGGGTTTTTATTTGATTTTTTTTGGGGGGGTTGAGGTTTTTTGTTTTATTTTGTTTTGGTTTTTTTGGGGGTGTTGTGGTTTTTGAGGGGTTTTTTTTGGGTGGGGGTTGGGGTTTTTTGTGGTTTTTTGGGGGGTTTGTTTGGGGGGTTTTTTTTTGTTTGTTTGTTTTTTGGGGATTTTTGTTTTATTTTGGTTTTTTTTTTTTTTGGGTGCTTTGTGGTTTTTGAGGGTTTTTTTGGGGAGGGATTAGGTTTTTTGTGGTTTTTTTGGGGGGTTTGTTTGGTTTTTTAGGGTTTGTTTTGTTTTGTTTTGTTTTCTGGGGGGGTTGAGATTTTTTTGTTTTATTTTGGGTTTTTTTTGGGGGGGTTGGTGTTTTTTTGTTTGGGTTTTTTTGGGTTTTCTTGGCTTTTGGGATTTTTATTTTGGGGTTTTTTTTGTTTGTTTGTTTGGTTGGTTTTTTTGGGGTTTTTTTTGGCTTTTTTTTTTGTGTGTGAGTGGTTTTTTTTTGTGGTTTTTTTTACAACAAAAAATAAAAGCTGGAGCTGCAAACACCACTAGAAACATCTACAGGAAGCAGAAAAAACCCTCCCAACCATCTCAGACAACTCCTTCCTTTACACACACACAGAGGGAGCCCAAGCAGCTCCTGCAGCCTTTTGTCTGCATTTTCCACACACAACACACAGCTCCGAGACAGCACAAGCTTTTCCCTTTCCCTGGGGATTTTTTTCCCTTTCCCTGTATTTTTTTTTTCCCTTCCTGTGGGTTTTTTCCCCCTCCTTGTGGTTATTTTTCCCCTCAATATCAGCAGCACATCCCGATCCATGTCAGCACAATGGAGCATCAACACCCAGCAGCTCCTTTCCCCTCCAACCTTGATAATTTCTGCAATAATTTCTGCAATAATTTCTGCCTTTTCTGCAATAATTTCTGCCTTTTCTTCAATAATTTCTGCCTTTTCTGCAATGATTTCTACATTTTTCTGCAATTTCTGCAGCGGCCTGATGTGAGCTGAGAGCGCACAGAGCCAAAGCCTTTGTTGTCACAGCCCAGATTCTTTCAAAACCACTTAAAATAATAAAAATAATATAAATAATATAATATATAATAAAATCCACCCTGGGAGAGATGGGGAATGTGATGGGAAATGAGCGTGTGCTGTGAGTGATGCCCCAATGGGATCTGCTGCTGCCCAGCCCTAAAAAATCCCCCATTTTTTCATCTGCCAAAAGCCTGAACGAGGAGGGGAAAGGAGAGATGTGGGATAGGGGGAAAGGGATGGGATGGGATGGGATGGGGGACACAAAATAGGGAGGGATTTGGGGTCTGGAGGGTGGGATGGGGGGAAAAGGTATGGGAAATAAGGCAGGGATGGGGGATAAGGGGGGAAAGAACAGGGATGGGGGACACAAAATAGGGAGGGATTTGGGGTCTGGAGGGTGGGATAGGGGAAAAAGGGATGGGGGATAAGGCAGGGATGGGGGATAAGGGGGGAAAGGGATGGGATGGGATGGGGGATAAGACAGGGAGGGATGTGGGGTCTGCAGGGTGGGATGGGGGGGAAAGGGGTGGGAAGGGGGTTAGGGAAGGGACGGATTTGGGGTCTGGAGGGTGGGATAGCAGGAAAGGACAGGGATGGGGATAAGACAGGGAGGGATGTGGGATAGGGGGAAAGGGATGGGGGATAAAGCAGGGAGGGATGTGGGATAGCGGGGAAAGGACAGGGATGGGTTTAGGGCAGGGAGGGATGTGGGGTCTGGAGGGTGGGATAGGAGGAAAGGACAGAGGATAAGACAGAGAGGGATGTGGGATAGGGGGGAAAGGGATGGGAGGGGGGACACAAAACAGGGAGGGATGTGGGGCCCGGAGGGTGGGACAGGGGGGAAAGGGCAGGGATGGGGGATAGGGCACAAGATAAGGAGGGATTTGGGGTCTGGAAGGTGGGATAGGAGGGAAAGGACAGAGATGGGGGATACAAGACAGGGAGGGATGTGGGGTCCAGAGGGTGGGATAGGGAGGAAAGGACAGGGATGGGAGTTAGGGCAGGATAGGGGACACAAGACAGGGAGGAATGTGGGATAAGGGGGAAAGGACAGGACGGGGGTCAGGGCAGGGAGGGATGGGAGACACAGGACAGGGAGGGATGTGGGGTCTGGAGGGTGGGACAGGGGGGAAAGGACAGGGATGGGGGACAGGGCAGGGAGGGATGCAGGGAATGGATGGAGGGATGGGGGGAATCGATGGAGCGACGCGGGGAATGGACGGAGCGATAGGGGGCACTGATGGAGGGATACGGGGCATTGATGGAGGGATACGGGGAATGGACGGAGCGATGCAGAGAAGCGATGGAAGGATGCGGGGAATGGGGAATGGACGGAGCGATACGGAGAACCGCCGGAGCGATGCGGGGAATGGGGAACCGATGCAGCGATACAGAGAACCGCCGGAGCGATGCGGCCGGAGGCATCCCCAGCTGGGCGCGCCGGGCCCCGGCCCCATCCATCCAGCCAGCCCAGCGGCGGGCCCGGGCCGCTCCCTGAGCCCCCGCCCGTCCCTTCCCCTCTCCCCGGGCCGCTCCCGGGGCCCCTGCACTCACCGGAACCGGGGCGAGTCCTTGATGCACTCCTCGAAATCCACCGTCATGGTGCCGCCCGGGCCGCGCTGCCTCAGCGGGGGAGGCGCATCCCCGGCCCGCGGGGCCCAGAGCCCGCCCTCTGATCGGCCCGCCTCCGAGCCTCGGAACCGGGACAGAACCGGGTATGGACCGGGTATGGGCCCGCCCTCTGATCGGCCCGCCTCCCGCGGTACCGGGACAGAACCGGGCCCAGAGCCCGCCCTCTGATCGGCCCGCCTCCCGCGGTACCGAACCGGGACAGAACCGGGCCCAGAGCCCGCCCTCCGATCGGCCCGCCTCCGAGCCTCGGAACCGGGACAGAACCGGGCCCAGAGCCCGCCCTCTGATCGGCCCGCCTCCCGCGGTACCGAACCGGGTATGGACCGGGACAGAACCGGGTGTGGGCCCGCCCTCTGATCGGCCCGCCTCCCGAGCCTCGGAACCGGGACAGAACCGGGACAGAGCCCGCCCTCTGATCGGCCCGCCTCCCGCGGTACCGGACCGGGTATGGACCGGGACAGAACCGGCTATGGGCCCGCCTCCTGCGGTACCGGACCGGGACAGAACCGGGACAGAACCGGGTGTGGGCCCGCCCTCTGCTCCGGCCCGCCTCCTGTGGTACCGAACCGGGACAGAACCGGGTATGGGACCGGTACAGACCCGGGTATGGGCCCGCCCCCGGCTCGGCCCGCCTCCTGAGGTACCGAACCGGGACAGAACCGGGACAGAACCGGGTGTGGGCCCGCCCTCTGCTCCGGCCCGCCTCCTGAGGTACCGAACCGGGACAGAACCGGGTATGGGACCGGTATGGGATCGGGTATGGGCCCGCCCCCCGCTCGGCCCGCCTCCTGAGGTACCGAACCGGGACAGAACCGGGTATAGAACCGGGTATTCGGCCCCGGCCCCAGCCCAGCCCCGGGCCCGCCTCCCGCAGCCCCGGCACGGCCCCGGCACGGCGGTGAGTCACAGCGGGCCCGCCTCCCCTGACAGCGGCACGGCCCCGGTCCGCCTCCCGTGATACCGAGACAGCCCCGGCACGGCCCCGGTACGGCTCCTGCAGCACCGGCAGGGCCGTAAGAACGCAGAGCCGCCTCCTGCAGAGCCACGGACAGAACCGGACCGGCCTCTGCACAGCGGGAACGAACACAGCCCTGAGCTGCCTCCTGGAGCACGGACACGGCACGGACACCGCCCTGAGCCACCTCCCGGAGCACAGACACGGCATGGACACAGCACGGACACCGCCCTGAGCAGCTTCCTGCACACCAGACACAGCCCTGACCCCTCTCCTGGACACTGGACACAGCATGGACACAGCCCTGAGCCACCTCCCGGACAGTGGGCACAGTCCTGACCCCTCTCCTGGACACTGGACACAGCTCTGACCCCTCTCCTGGACACTGGACACGGCTCTGACCCCTCTCCTGGACACTGGACACAACCCTGACCTCCCTCCTGGACACTGGGCCACTGGACACAGCACAGAGACAGCACAGACACAGCAGTGACCCCTCTCCTGGACACTGGACACAGCATGGACATGGCACGGACACAGCCCTGAGCCGCCTCCTGGACAGTGGGCACAGTCCTGACCCCTCTCCTGGACACTGGACACAGCATGGACACAGCCCCGAGCCACCTCCCAGAGCACAGACACGGCATGGACATGGCATGGACACGGCCCTAAGCCACCTCCTGCACACTGGACACAGCCCTGACCCCCCTCATGGACACCGGACATGGCATGGACACGGCCCTGACCCTTCTCCCTCACACCGGGCACAGTCCTGACCCCACTCCGGGACACTGAACACGCATGGACACAGCCCTGACCTGCCTCCCAGAGCACGGACACGGCACGGACACAGCCCTGATCCCCCTCCCAGACACTGGACACAGCAGTGACCCCTCTCCAGGACGCTGGACACAGTCCTGAGCCACCTCCTGGACACCGGACATGGCAGGGACATGGCACAGACACAGACCTGACCCCCCTCCCGGACACTGGACCACTGGGCACGGCACAGAGACAGCACGGACACAGCCCTGACCCTTCTCCTGCACACCAGACACGGCCCTGACCCCCCTCCTGGACACTGGACACAGACTGACCCCTCTCCTGGACACTGGGCCACTGGACACAGCACAGAGACAGCACAGACACAGCTCTGACCCTTCTCCTGGACACTGGAGACAGCCCTGACCCCTCTCTGGACACTGGACCCAACCCTGACCCCCCTCCCCGACACTGGATGTGTCACTGACCCCTCTCTGGACACTGGACACAGCCTGACCCCTCTCCAGACATTGGACACAGCCTGACCCCTCTCCTGGACACTGGACACATTCCTATCCCTGAAAATATTCCCTATCCCTGGGAAAGTTCCCATCCCTGGGAATATTCCTATCCCTGGAAATATTCCTATCCCTGGGAACATTCCCTGTCCCTGGAAATATTCCTATCCCTGGGAATATTCCCAATCCCTGGGAATATTCCTATCCCTGGGAATATTCCCAATCCCTGGGAATATTCCTATCCCTGGGAATATTCCTATCCCTGGGAATATTCCCTGTCCCTGGGAATATTCTTATCCTTGGAAATATTCCTATCCCTGGAAATATTCCCTATCCCTGGGAAATATTCCTGTCCCTGGAAATATTCCTATCCCTGGGAATATTCCTATCCCTGGAAATATTCCTATCCTTGGAAATATTCCTATCCCTGGGAATATTCCTATCCCTGGGAATATTCCCTATCCCTGGGAATATTCCTATCCCTGGGAATATTCCTATCCCTGGGAATATTCCTATCCTTGGAAATATTCCTATCCCTGGAAATATTCTCTATCCCTGGGAAATATTCCTGTCCCTGGAAATATTCCCTATCCCTGGAAATATTCCTATCCCTGGAAATATTTCCAATCCTTGGAAAATATTTCCTATCCCTGGAAATATTTCCTACCCCTGGGAACATTCCCTATCCCTGGAAATATTCCCTATCCCTGGGAATATTCCTATCCCTGGGAATATTCCTATCCTTGGAAATATCCCTATCCCTGAGAACATTCCCTATCCCTGGAAAATATTTCCTATCCCTGGGAATATTCCTATCCCTGGAAAATATTTCCTATCCCTGGGAATATTCCTATCCCTGGAAATATTCCCTATCCCTGGAAATATTCCCTATCCCTGGAAATATTCCTATCTCTGGAAATATTTCCTATCCCTGGGAATATTCCCTATCCCTGGCAATATCCTATCCCTGGGAATATTCCTATCCTTGGAAATATTCCTATCCTTGGAAATATTCCTATCCCTGGGAATATTCCCTATCCCTGGGAATATTCCCTATCCCTGGAAAATATTTCCTATCCCTGAGGATATTCCTATCCCCGGGAATATCCAAGCTCAGGCTGAGCAAACTGGCCTGGAGCAAGGTGACTCTGCTCGTGGCAGAAAGTTGGAATATCTGAATTTAAATTTCTCAATCCAAACCATTCCAGGATTTCCAGGCAGGATTTTGTGTGTGTTCACTGCAGGAAGAACAATCCCAAACCCAATTATGCAATTCCAGCAGCAGGATTGGCATCAATCCTGTCCCCTCCTTAATTTAATTTTTAATTTTCTATCAGCGGTGGGTTTGCTGGGGGAAAGGAGCCACATCTGGGGTTTGTGTGAATTCCATTGCCACGGGACAGGCAACAAACAAAGTGTGGGGTGGCTTAAATGAGATTAATTAATTCATCCTGATGTTCCCACCCACCACAGACACAACAGCAGCGACCACATCCCTCACTCAGGGCTTTGGGTGAACCTGCCGGGGACTGAGAGCAGGGACTGAAGTGGGAATCCCATGTTTGAAGGAAATCCTGCACCTAAATTAAAGAAAAAACAAATCCAGGGGGGTCTGAATCCATGGCAGAGCTCACAAGGAGGCCATGGAAAGGAACAGTGATGAAATGAGGTGTTTAATGCCATTTTTGTGCAGAAATTACAGCCAAAATTCACCTCTAGACCAGGCTTTCATTTCCATATTATATATTATATATTATTATACATTATATATTATACATGATGCATTATTTATTATTTTAATATAATAATATAATGTTATATATTATATAATTCATATTATGAATTATATAATCTATAATACAGTATTATTGTATTATATATCATATATAATATTATATATATTATATATAAATATATATATAAATATATATATTTATTATATGTAATATATTGTAATGTGTATTATGTTATAATATATAATATAGAAAATATTTATTAATATATATCATATATAATATTATATATATTTTATATATAAATATATATTTATTATATGTAATATATTGTAATGTGTATTGTTATAATATATAATATATAAAATATTTATTAATATTATATATCATATATAATATATATATTTATTATATAAATATATATTTATTATATGTAATATATTGTAATGTGTATTATAATATATAATATATACAATATTGATTAATGTTATATAGTATTTAATATAATTAATAGGAATATTTATTGAGGGGCCTTCAGGTACATTTAGTGCAGACAAAACCCACCCAAAAAATGGTTTTTACATTTTTTTATCAATTTGATCCATTTGCAGATTGGGGGATTAACCCTCCAATTCCAGCTTCAGGTAATGAAGGAATTTACCCCAAATTTGCTGCCCCTAAATCACTTTTATTTCAATTTCTCAGGGCCTGGGACAATGAGGTGCCCTTGATCCCCAGGCCTGGAGAGGAATTTTCTGACCAAAACCTGACTCCAGCAGCTCACACTCAATGTGGAGTTCAGAATTCTTCACTAAAGCACCACAGGATCACAAACCCATGAACAAAACAGAAATTAAAACCCTAAAAGCACCACCAGGGATAGAAATAAACTCCTGCCAGGGATTAGAAATCCCCTCCTGTCCCTCCCCAAAGCTCAGATTCATCCCTCTCATTGTAACAGGGGCTGGCCCTGGGGTTTTGCCATTCAAAACACATCTCAGACTTGCAGAAGGGGAATTTTCTTCCTCTCCAGGGTTTTTTTGTCTCCCTCTCCCTGTTTTACCCATCACTTGGCTGCCTCTGCTCGTTCTGGTTTGAGGTTCTGGCCCATCCAGATATTGCAGTTCAGTGTTTTTATTAAAAAGAGTTTTAAATACACGTTGCAGGCCCTGAGAACATCTGCAGCCTTTGTGTTTTGCCATTATCTTGGTTTATTTCTGTCCCTGGAGCTGTTATTTCCCCCTCAGCTGTTATTTGCACATCTTTAGGCTGGACTGGATGGGTTGGGATAGCCTGGAATGTCTGTGCTGGCAGGATTTGGGCTGGAAAGGACCTTAAAAATCATTTATTTCCCACGTCCTACCACCAACAGGGACCTTCCACCATCCCAGGGCACTTCCAGGGATCCAGGGGCAGCCACAGCTTCTCTGGGAATGCTTTGGGTGTTCTCTTAGCTCAAATCAATACGTTATTATTTATTATTATTTTCTTTCATGCAGCTGAATTGCAGGGAGCACAGCTGGAGAGCTGAGGAGCATCTTGAGGTGAATTACAGGGGTTTGATGTTTGCACAACATCCCAACTGCCACCAGGACATCCCCAAGTGCCACCAGTATGTCCCCAAGTGCCACCAGGACATCCCCAACTCCACCAGGGCATCTCCAATTCCCACCAGGACATCCCCAACTGCCACCAGGACATCCCCAGTTCCCACCAGGACATTCCCAACTCCACCAGGGCATCCCCAGTTCCCACCAGGACATCCCCAATTCCCACCAGGACATCCCAATTCCCACCAGGACATCCCCAACTCCACCAGGACACACCAAGTGCCACCAGGACATCCCCAACTCCACCAGGGCATCCCCAACTCCCACCAGGACATCCCCAACTCCACCAGGACATCCCCAGTTCCCACCAGGACATCCCCAATTCCCACCAGGACATCCCCAACTCCACCAGGACACACCAAGTGCCACCAGGACATCCCCAGTTCCCACCAGGACATCCCCAATTCCCACCAGGACATCCCCAACTCCACCAGGACACACCAAGTGCCACCAGGACATCCCCAACTCCACCAGGACATCCCCAACTCCACCAGGGCATCCCCAATTCCCACCAGGACATCCCCAACTCCCACCAGGACATCCCCAATTCCCACCAGGACATCCCCAACTCCACCAGGACATCCCCAACTCCACCAGGACATCCCCAATTCCCACCAGGACATCCCCAACTCCACCAGGACATCCCAATTCCCACCAGGACATCCCCAGTTCCCACCAGGACATCCCCAACTCCCACCAGGACATCCTCAACTCCCATCAGCACATCCCATGTCCCCAAAAGCAGATTCCAGGTCCCAAAAGCAGATTCCAGGTCCCCACGAGCACATCCCCAGTTCTCCACCAGCCAATCTCTGGTCACCATGAGCAGATTTCCAGGTCCCCACCAGCACATCTCCAGTCCCAATCAGTCTACCCCAGGCCCCCGTCATCCCATCCCTGGTCCCTATGAGCACATCCTGATCCCCCCCAGCCCATCCCCGGTTCTCCCCATCCCGTCCCATTTCCCCCCATCCCATTCCCTCCCAACCCATCCCAGTCCCCATGAACCCATCCCCATTCCCCATTAACCCATCCCTGTCCCCATGAACTCATCCCGCTCCCTCCCAACCCGTCCCCGTTCCCCCCATCCCCATTCCCCATTAACCCATCTCCATTCCCTGTGAGCCCATCTTCGTTCCCCATTAACCCATTCCCGTTCCCCATGAACTCATCCCACTCCCTCCCAACCCATCCCCATTCCCCATCTCCATTCCCCATGAGCCCATCCCAGCTCCCATCACTCTATCCCCGTTCCCCATGAGCCCGCCCCGGTCCCCGTTAACCCATCCCCGTGCCCCATGAGCCCGTCCCTGTTCCTCCCATCCCATCCCATCCCATTCTCCATTCCCCGTTCCCCATGAGCCCATCCCCGTTCCCCATTAACCCATCCTCGTTCCCTATGAGGCCATCCCCGTTCCCCATTCCCCCACCCCGGTTCCGCCCATCCCGTCCCGGTCCCGCCCCGTTCTCCCGGTGCCGTTGGCGGCGGAAGCGGCGGTGCCGGCCGGGGGAAGGGGCGGTGCTGCCCGGGCCCGCTCCGTGTCCTGCTCTGTCCCCGGGCCCTGCTCTGTCCCCGCTCTGTCCCCAGGCCCTGTCCCCAGGCTGTGGTCTGTCCCCGGGCCCTGCTCTGTCCCCAGGCCCTGTCCCCAGGCCCTGCTCTGTCCCCGGGCCCCGCTCTGTCCCCGGCCGTGTCCCCTGGTCTGTCCCCAGGCTCTGTCCCCAGGCCCTGGTCTGTCCCCGGTGTGTCCCCGGTGTGTCCCGGCCATGGCGTGTGTCCCGGCCCGGTACCTGGTGTTCTTTCAGTACTTTGGCACCAGGTACAGGTACGTGCCCCGCGGGGACACCGGCGGGAGCGACAGCGGGCCCGGGATGGGGACGGGTGGGGAGAGCGGGGATGGGAGAGAGACTGGGATAGAGGCTGGGATAGAGACTGGGGATGGAGACTGGGGATTGAGACTGGGATAGATGGAGCCTGGGGAGGGGTGGGGAGAGCGGGGATGGGAGAGAGACTGGGATAGAGCCTGAGATAGAGACTGGGGATGGGAGAGAGACTGGGATGGAGACTGGGGATGGAGACTGGGATGGAGACTGGGGATGGAGACTGGGATGGAGACTGGGGATTGATAGAGCCTGGGGACAGAGTTTGGGGATAGAGCCCGGGGAGGGAGTTTGGGGATGGAGCCTGGGGATAGAGTTTGGGGATGAAGTTTGGGATAGAGCCTGGGATAGAGCCTGGGGAGGGATGGGAGAGAGCGGGGATGGGATAGAGCCTGGGATAGATGGAGCCTGGGATAGAGCCTGGGGATAGAGTTTGGGGATGGAGTTTGGGATAGAGCCTGGGGATGGAGACTGCGGAGGGGTGGGAGAGAGCAGAGATTGGGATGGAGCCTGGGTATGGATAGAGCCTGGGGATAGATAGAGCCTGGGGAGGGATGGGATAGAGCCTGGGATAGATGGAGCCTGGGATAGAGCCTGGGGATAGAGTTTGGGGATGGAGTTTGGGATAGAGCATGGGGATGAAGCCTGGGAAGGGGTGGGAGAGAGCAGAGATTGGGATAGAGCCTGGGGATGGAGCCTGGCATAGAGTTTGGGGATAGAGCCTGGGGAGGGATGGGAGAGAGCAGAGATTGGGATGGAGCCTGGGGATGGAGCCTGGGGATGGAGTTTGGGGATAGAGCCTGGGGATGGAGCCTGGGGAGGGGTGTGAGAGAGCAGGGATGGGGATGGAGCCTGGGTATGGATAGAGCCTGGGATAGAGCCTGGGGAGAGATGGGAGAGAGAGGAGATGGGAATGGAGCCTGGGTATGGATAGAGCCTGGGAACAGAGCCTGGGAATAGAGCCTGGGGAGGGATGGGAGAGAGAGGGGGTGGGGATGGAGCCTGGGGAGACGTGGGAGAGAGCAGAGATTGGGATGGAGCCTGGACATGGAGTTTGGGATAGAGCCTGGGGTAGGGTTTGGGGATGGAGTTTGGGGATAGAGTTTGGGGGAAGAGTTTGGAGATAGAGCCTGGAGATGGAGTTTGCAGACAGAGCCTGGGGATGGAGTTTGGAGAGGGCTGAGCTTGGAATGGCAGAATTTGGAGAGAGCAGGGCTTGGAAAGGCAGAATTTGGGGAGCAATAGGTGAGAACAGTGCTCAGGGAGAGCAGAATTTGGAGGAGCAGAGTTTGGGAAGGAATGGATGGGAACAGAGTCTGGGGAGGGCAGAGTTTGGTTAATTTATGACATTCACAAACCCTGGCCTGCAACTGGCAATCAACTCCTGGCCCTAAAATAATTTTCTCTCGAACTAATTTACTTTTTTATCTACCTTATTCTCCCTTTTTTTTTCAAATTTACTTTATCTACCTTATTCTACCTTATTCAGCCTCTGTCTCAAGGGCAGGTGCAGAGACGAACAGTTGAAGGATTATTTTATTTCCAACATCCCTTCTTGAAGATAACCACTTTTAATTTTAATAATTTTAATTTTAATAACTTTAGTAACCAATAAGGCACTTTCCCTGCCCATTCCTGAGTGTTTGGTCCCTCCAAGATCCATGGGAAAATCCAGGAAATTCTGGATTTGTTGGTGGGCTCAGTCAAACCCCTGAATATTGACACACATCAATAAATTGTGTTTGTTTTGCTCTGCAGTGGAGTCATGGAGACCAAGAGTGACCAGGCCCTGGTTGGAGTCCAGAATTATTTGGAGGTAAGTCCTTGCTGATCCTGTTGTTATAAAAATGAAACTTTTAGGGGTCACATTATCCCGAAATTATTTGGAATAAATATTATTTTGAAGTGGGCACCAAATAAAACCAGCAGAGTGCTGAGCACTGTAAAGCTCAAACCAAAATAAAGTGATGTCATCATAGAGATTGTATCCTTTTGTCATAAAAATGAACCTTTTAGAGTCACATTGTTCAGCTCCAGAAATTATTTGGAATAAATATTATTTTGAGGTGGACACCAAACAAAACCAGCAGAGTGCTGAGCACTGTGAAGTTCAAACCAAAAGACTTAAAGTGATGTTATCATACAGATTCTATCCTGTTATCATAAAAATGAAACTTTTAGAGTCACATTATTCAGCTCCAGAAATTATTTGGAATAAATATTATTTTGAGGTGGACACCAAATAAAACCAGCAGAGTGCTGAGCACTGTGAAGTTCAAACCAAAATAAAGTGATGTTATCATACAGATTCCGTCCTGTTGTCATAAAAATGAACCTTTTAGAGTCACATTATTCAGCTAATAAGCAAAATTACCAGGGGTAAATATTATTTTGAAGTGGGCACCAAATAAAACCAGCAGAGTGCTGAACACTGTAAAGCTCAAACCAAAATAAAGTGATGTTATCATACAGATTGTATCCTTTTGTCATAAAAATGAACCTTTTAGAGTCACATTGTTCAGCTCCAGAAATTATTTGGAATAAATATTATTTTGAGATGGACACCCAATAAAACCAGCAGAGTGCTGAACACTGTAAAGCTCAAACCAAAAGACTTAAAGTGATGTTATCATACAGATTCCGTCCTGTTGTCATAAAGATGAACCTTTTAGGGTCACATTATTCAGCTAATAAGCAAAATTACCAGGGGTAAATATTATTTTGAGGTGGGCACTCAATAAAACCAGCAGAGTGCTGAGCATTGTAAAGAATAAGCAAAATTACCAGGGATAAATATTATTTTGAGGTGGACACTCAATAAAACCAGCAGAGTGCTGAGCACTGTAAAGTTCAAACCAAAATAAAGTGATGTTATCATACAGATTGTGACCTTAAAAATATATAAACCCTTATTTGAGCCCAGATCTGACTCTGAGAGCCCCTGGCCCACCTTAGAACTCATGGTTTTGCTTTTCCTCGTCCTTTAAAATGCCTCATTTGTGCTCCATGTCCAATTCCTGCCTGGATTCAGCAGCTGGATTGTGTCTCCTCCCAGGAGGTTTTCAGAACAAAGCACAGCAGGATGTCCATTGTTCTGTGCTGCTTCCAGTTTTTACTTTGGAGTTCTGTTATGCCAGAGAGGGAAAAAAAAATAAAAATTATATTTCTGTTATTCCTGCATTGCTCCCAGAGATTATTTTGGATTTGGGAATGGTTTGAGGATTTCCAGGTGGTGTTTGGGCTGGCAGTGAGGGTAAAAAAACCCATTTTTACACCCAGGAGTAGAAAATGGGTCACCTGAGTGTTGTAATCCAATTGTAAATTAAAATTGTAAATTAATTACAAGCTGCTGTGTCTGGGTGCAGGGCAGGAATCAAAAGGAAGATGAATTATTATTATTTCTCTTGTCTTGGGAGCATCAAAATGAAGCTTTGTGGCTGCTGGGAAGATAAGAGGTGGTTGAAGAGCTGATTTCTGCAGGTCAGGCCACACCTGGGCATTCCTTTTGTCAATTTGTGGTCAGTCTGTCTGACCCAAAACACAAATTGCAGCCCTGGTGGTGTCCAGGGCAGAGCTGGCCTGGGGCAGCCCCAGGGACACAGCCAGGACATGCCCACACTCCTGGGGATGGGAATTCCTCACCCAAAAGGGAACTGGGTGGAGAAAGTGGCAGAGAAAGTGTCTAAATATTGTTCAGAGCCCCAAAAGGATTTTCTGTCCCATTTATCTCATCCCCTGAGCCATGCAGGGCCATGCACAGCCAGGACATGCCCCACACTCCCTGGGGGTGAGAATTCCTCACTCCAAAGGGAACTGGGCAGAGAAAGTGTCTAAATATTGCACAGACCCTGCAAGAAGAGCCCAAAAGGATTTTCTGTCCCATTTATCCTCTGAGCCATGCAGAGCCGGGACATCCCCACACTCCCCTGAGATTGAGAATTCCTGCTGCTCTCACTCCTAAGGGAACTGGGCAGGGAAAGTGGCAGAGAAAGTGTCTAAATATTGCACAGACCCTGCAAGAAAAGCCACAAAAATATTTTCTATCCCATTTATCTCATCCCCTGAGCCTTGCAGAGCCAGGACATCCCCACATTTCTTGAGGCTGAGAATTCCTGCTGCTCTCACTCCAAAGGAAACTGAGGAATTGTGG